>NC_068450.1:31002084-31038722 GCF_023373465.1 Oncorhynchus keta
AAGGCGAGAGCGAGGGGGAGTAGGGGAGTAGGGAAGGCGAGAGCGAGGGGGTGTAGAAGGCGAGGGGGGTAGGGAAAGGCGAGAGCGAGGGGGTGTAGAAGGCGAGAGCGAGGGGGTGTAGAAGGCGAGAGCGAGGGGGGAGTAGGGAAGGCGAGAGCGAGGGGGGAGTAGGGAAGGCGAGAGCGAGGGGGGAGTAGGGAAGGCGAGAGTCTTCTTCTCTTGGTGGTCTTCTTCTCTTGGTGGTCCTCTCTCTTCATCGTCGTCTTCTTCTCTTGGTGGTCCTCTCTCTTCATCGTCTTCTTCTCTTGGTGGTCCTCTCTCTACATCATCGTCTTCTTCTCTTGGTGGTCCTCTCTCTACATCGTCTTCTTCTCTTGGTGGTCCTCTCTCTACATCGTCGTCTTCTTCTCTTGGTGGTCTTCTCTCTACATTGTCTTCTTCTCTTGGTGGTCCTCTCTCTACATCGTCGTCTTCTTCTCTTGGTGGTCCTCTCTCTTCATCGTCTTCTTCTCTTGGTGGTCCTCTCTCTACATCGTCTTCTTCTCTTGGTGGTCCTCTCTCTACATCGTTGTCTTCTTCTCTTGGTGGTCCTCTCTCTACATCGTTGTCTTCTTCTCTTGGTGGTCCTCTCCCTACATCGTCGTCTTCTTCTCTTGGTGGTCCTCTCCCTACATCGTCGTCTTCTTCTCTTGGTGGTCCTCTCTCTACATCGTCGTCTTCTTCTCTTGGTGGTCCTCTCTCTACATCGTCGTCTTCTTCTCTTGGTGGTCCTCTCTCTACATCGTAGTCTTCTTCTCTTGGTGGTCCTCTCTCTACATCGTCGTCTTCTTCTCTTGGTGGTCCTCTCTCTTCATCGTCTTCTTCTTCTCTTGGTGGTCCTCTTTCTTCATCGTCTTCTTCTTCTCTTGGTGGTCCTCTCTCTACATCGTCTTCTTCTCTTGGTGGTCCTCTCTCTTCATCGTCTTCTTCTTCTCTTGGTGGTCCTCTCTCTTCATCGTCTTCTTCTTCTCTTGGTGGTCCTCTCTCTACATCGTCTTCTTCTCTTGGTGGTCCTCTCTGTTCATCGTCTTCTTCTCTTGGTGGTCCTCTCTCTACATCGTCTTCTTCTCTTGGTGGTCCTCTCTCTACATCGTCGTCTTCTTCTCTTGGTGGTCCTCTCTCTACATCGTCGTCTTCTTCTCTTGGTGGTCCTCTCTCTTCATTGTCTTCTTCTCTTACATCTTATTTACACACACACTTGTCCCTTCTCTCTGTCGTTGCATTTCTCCTTGGCTCTCCCTCTGTTTTACATGCTAATGTGGTGTGCCCTGTACCCTTCGTCACGGCTGTGTGCTTAATCTTTCTTCGCTTCTCTTCCCAGGAGATGATCCAGTGTTTAACGGCACCGCTCCTCTAGCCACGGCTCCCCGTCTCAACACCGTTACCATGTAAACACAGTCCCATGTGGCAGGAGGAGGATGTCTGTGTAATTAGGGGGATTTGGGTGAAAGCTTGTTACAGATGCTACATATCCCAGTGTTTACCAATGCAGCACTGTCTTTTACTGGGCTGTGTATTACACATCTGGGGTTGAAAAGAGAACAAAAGAGGGATGTAAAGAGTGATATGCAACACCGAAACTCTTCTAACTACTCTGCTATTCCATCCATTCTGTTCATGACACATTCTCTCCGTTTGGTGTGCAGTGAGTTTCAGTGTGTTATTTAAGGATGGGACAGGTTGGGGGGGGGGTTTAATGCCGAGAGGGGGAGAGAACATAGGAGGGCCATGTCTATGTTTAGAAGCATTTTAATCAACAGGGAGCGAGAGATTGAGGAAGAGCGGAGGGGAAGAAAGTGTGTCAGAGGAGTGTAGACTGATTGGGCCTGCCTACCCTGCTCCTGCTTATGGAGTGCTCTGCTGTTATTCTCTCTCATTACTAGGCCTCCCTAAGCGGTAGCAAATACACACACACACACACACACACACACACACACACACACACACACACACACACACACACACTTGCTCTCTCACACGTCCGCACACTCACAGGCACGCAATACTCTTTCTCTCTCTCACACACACGGGCACACCGCCTAGCCACAGACTGTGATGTCACCGATGGCAGGGTATAGAAACAATTGAGAAAAGGAGCATCTTCAAAGACACAGATAACAAGATGGCAGCATTAACCCCCCTCTCCTCTCTCCTTCCTTCCTCCTCTTCTCTTAACTTGGTTGTATAAGGGGGCCTCATAAAGCGAGGGAGAGGCGGAGAGAGCAGGATAAAGAGAGATGGAGAGAAAGCTCGAGGACTAAGGCAGGATTGGAGAGGAGTGCAAAGGGATTTATGACGTTCTATGTTGATGCCAATAGCTCCAGTCATTTAACAGTTGCCTACTGCTGCTGATGTAGCAGGAGGTGTCCTCTCTCCAGTTGGGAGTTAGATTATTCTACTATCTTTTTTTCCTGAGGTGCAGCCAAGCCTGAAATACTGTTACCACCTCCCATATTACATCTAAAAGTCCTTAAATCTAGCATAGTTCTGACTAAGACACCTGTTAGTCATAAAGTCCAAGATCACCTCGCTCTCCCTGGCGGTAACCCTTCCAGGTCATTGTTCCTAGCCTGCAGAGTGGGAGGATAGAGCCTCACGAGGCTCTGCTCTGTGGTGATGTCTAGCCTGCATAGGGTCTTCATCCTGGCATTTAGACCAGGCATAGTACTTCCAGGGGTTTGGGTTTTAGGTCACGCACGTTTGCTAGCCCTGTTTTTTTTTACTTTAATTTGCAACCTTTAAGGAACAGACTCTGACTCTGTGTGTATGTTAGTCTGTGGTGTTTTTATAAAGGGTGTGTGTTAGCCCTGCTACAGAACCTGTGTGTGTGAGAGGGAGAGAGCGGGAGTGTGTTCAGGCACGTTTGCTAGCCCTGCTCCATTACTCAGTATCAGTCTGTGTCGTGTTCCTGAGGAGGAGTTCTTGTTCGCCTGCAGGCACCTTAATTTTTCACCACATTGGTGCGCCACGTGGAAATGTGCTTTCTCTTCCTCCCCCTCGTCCCTCCCTCCTCTCCCTCAGTCCTAACCACAGCGAGTAGCACTCCTAGATTAGCACTTGAGAAAGTTCCTAAAGACATTTGTTAATCTTGTCCATTTGCAGGTACACTCATTCCCTCCTCCGCACTCTCCCCCATGCTTTGAATGTTTTACCTCCTCCTTGAATAAGAGATGTATAATCTGCTGGGGGGGGGAAAGGTTGTCCCTAACCACACTTTTACATTTATCCCTAAAACTTCACTCTGTCTGTTCAATAATGCATGGGTCCTCTCCCTGCCTGCTTCCCTTCATCTTTCTCTCTCTCTCCATCCACCACACACTCATCGCTCCATTCCCCACACACTCATCGCTCCATTCCCCACACACTCATCGCTCCATTCCCCACACACTCATCGCTCCATTCCCCACACACTCATCGCTCCATTCCCCACACACTCATCGCTCCATTCCCCACACACTCATCGCTCCATTCCACCACACACTCCCTCCATCCACACACACTCATCGCTCCATCCACCACACACTCATCGCTCCATCCACCACACACTCATCGCTCCATCCACCACACACTCATCGCTCCATCCACCACACACTCATCGCTCCATCCACCACACACTCATCGCTCCATCCACCACACACTCATCGCTCCATCCACCACACACTCACGCTCCATCCACCACACACTCATCGCCATCCACCACACACTCATCGCTCCATCCACCACACACTCATCGCTCCATCCACCACACACTCATCGCTCCATCCACCACACACTCATCGCTCCATCCACCACACACTCATCGCTCCATCCACCACACACTCATCGCTCCATCCACCACACACTCATCGCTCCATCCACCACCACCCATCACCACACACTCATCGCTCCATCCACCACACACTCATCGCTCCATCCACCACACACTCATCGCTCCATCCACCACACACTCATCGCTCCATCCACCACACACTCATCGCCATCCACCACCACACACTCCATCCACACACACTCATCGCTCCATCCACCACACACTCATCGCTCCATCCACCACACACACTCATCGCTCCATCCACCACACACTCATCGCTCCATCACCACGCGCTCCATCCACCACACACTCATCGCTCCATCCACCACACATCCTCATCGCTCCATCCACCACACACTCATCGCTCCATTCACCACACACTCATCGCTCCATCCACCACACACTCATCGCTCCATCCACCACACACTCATCGCTCCATCCACCACACACTCATCGCTCCATCCACCACACACTCATCGCTCCATCCACCACACACTCATCGCTCCATCCACCACACACTCATCGCTCCATCCACCACACACTCATCGCTCCATCCACCACACACTCATCACTCCATCCACCACACACTCATCACTCCATCCACCACACACTCATCGCTCCATCCACCACACACTCATCGCTCCATCCACCACACACTCATCGCTCCATCCACCACACACTCCACCACACACTCGCTCCATCCACCACACACTCATCGCTCCATCCACCACACACTCATCGCTCCATCCACCACACACTCATCGCTCCATCCACCACACACTCATCGCTCCATCCACCACACACTCATCGCTCCATCCACCACACACTCATCGCTCCATCCACCACACTCACTCCATCCACCACACCATCCATCCACCACACACTCATCGCTCCATCCACCACACACTCATCGCTCCATCCACCACACACTCATCGCTCCATCCACACTCATCGCTCCATCCACTCCTCCATCCACCACACACTCATCGCTCCATTCCCCACCACACTCCATTCTCACACACTCGCTCCATCCACCCACACACTCATCGCTCCATCCACCACACACTCATCGCTCCATCCACCACACACTCATCGCTCCATCCACCACACACTCATCGCTCCATCCACCACACACTCATCGCTCCATCCACCACACACTCATCGCTCCATCCACCACACACTCATCGCTCCATCCACCACACACTCATCGCTCCATCCACCACACACTCATCGCTCCATCCACCACACACTCGCTCCATCGCTCCATCCACACACATTCACCACACACTCATCGCTCCATCCACCACACACTCATCGCTCCATCCACCACACACTCATCGCTCCATCCACCACACACTCATCGCTCCATCCACCACACACTCATCGCTCCAACCACCACACACTCATCGCTCCATCCACCACACACTCATCGCTCCATCCATCCACCACACACTCATCGCTCCATCCACCACACACTCATCGCTCCATCCACCACACACTCATCGCTCCATCCACCACACACTCATCGCTCCATCCACCACACACTCATCGCTCCATCCACCACACACTCATCGCTCCATCCACCACACACTCATCGCTCCATCCACCACACACTCATCGCTCCATCCCCACACACTCATCGCTCCATTCCCCACACACTCATCGCTCCATCCCCACACACTCATTCCTCCATTCCCCACACACTCATCGCTCCATTCACCACACACTCATCGCTCCATCCACCACACACTCATCGCTCCATCCACCACACACTCATCGCTCCATCCACCACACACTCATCGCTCCATCCACCACACACTCATCGCTCCATCCCCCACACACTCATCGCTCCATCCACCACACACTCATCGCTCCATCCACCACACACTCATCGCTCCATCCACCACACACTCATCGCTCCATCCACCACACACTCATCGCTCCATTCCCCACACACTCATCGCTCCATCCACCACACACTCATCGCTCCATCCACACACACTCATCGCTCCATCCACCACACACTCATCGCTCCATCCACCACACACTCATCGCTCCATCCACCACACACTCATCACTCCATCCACCACACACTCATCACTCCATCCACCACACACTCATCACTCCATCCAGCAGGAGTCAGTTGAGGGTGAACTTTGCACTGGGAGAAGAAAGTCACAGCACTGAAAAAACATGAACTACTTTATTACTGTAGATGATGAGACAATGTCCAGGAAACTCATTTTTAACTGTGTGTGGACTTAATACTAGGATACAGGAGTGGTAAAAAGTATTATACAATACCAGAGTGAATAGGTAATGACTGTCTTTCTCTACTTGGAGAACTAAGTTGAAAACTCTCGGAAAAGTTCACATTTCAACACAATGTAAAAGTTTCAAAAAAATTGTAAGTTGAAGTTTCTACTGAGGGAAAGTTGATACCTTTTGGTCAGGTTTTGGTGAGTTTCCAGTTAAACACCACTGATTGGCATCTCTAGCTCTCTCTTCACAACCTAGCTAGGTAGAGAAAGATGTGAGAGATGGAAAGACTGAGGGAGAGAGGATGAATAGAGAGAGAATGAGAGTGGATGGATAGTGAGTGAAAGAATGAGGGGGAGAGGATGGATGGACAGTGAAATAATGAGGGGGAGAGGATGGATAGAGAGGGAATGAGGGGGAGAGGATGGATAGACAGTGAAAGAATGAGGGGGAGAGGATGGATAGAGAGAGAATGAGGGGGAGAGGATGGATAGACAGTGAAAGAATGAGGGGGAGAGGATGGATAGACAGTGAAAGAATGAGGGGAGAGGATGGATAGAGAGAGAATGGGGGGAGAGGATGGATAGACAGTGAAAGAATGAGGGGGAGAGGATGGATAGAGAGAGAATGGGGGGAGAGGATGGATAGACAGTGAACGAATGAGGGGAGAGGATGTATAGAGAGAGAATGAGGGGGAGAGGATGGATAGAGAGAGAATGAGGGGGAAAGGATGGATAGAGAGAGAATGAGGGGGAGAGGATGGATAGAGAGAGAATGAGGGGGAGAGGATGGATAGAGAGAGAATGAGGGGAGAGGATGGATAGAGAGAGAATGAGAGGATGGATAGAGAGAATGGGGGAGAGGATGGATAGACAGTGAAAGAATGAGGGGGAGAGGATGTATAGAGAGAGAATGAGGGGGAGAGGATGGATAGAGAGGGAATGAGGGGGAGAGGATGGATAGAGAGGGAATGAGGGGGAGAGGATGGATAGAGAGGGAATGAGGGGGAGAGGATGGATAGAGAGAGAATGAGGGGGAGAGGATGGATAGAGAGGGAATGAGGGGGAGAGGATGGATAGAGAGGGAATGAGGGGGAGAGGATGGATAGAGAGAGAATGAGGGGGAGAGGATGGATAGAGAGAGAATGAGGGGGAGAGGATGGATAGAGAGAGAATGAGGGAGAGAGGATGGATAGACAGTGAAAGAATGAGGGGGAGAGGATGGATAGAGAGTGAAAGGGGGGTGGGAGGATGATTGCACTTGTCTGGCAGGAAGTATGTTGTCAGGACAGTGAACCATGTACAATTGTTTGTTCTTCCGGCTTTGAGACCTTGTTGCCCTCGAGTACACTAACACACTTTGATGGGCCGTCGTGCTCACTCTCTCTCACTGTGTGTGTGTGTTCTGTAGTAGGTTCTAGAGGGCCTATTTGAAACACCGGGAGAGAAGAAGAGACAAAGAGACAACAGAGAGCCAAACCGTGTCAGGTAGATGAGGTGTTCAATGCCTGCTGTGAAGCTCTCTAGGGATGTACCGATTTACACACATGCATCGGTCCCCGGTTCAAACGCGAGTGCGTCAGTCCGCAGGAGCCCAAACTGATCCAAATGAAAACACCACGAATGTGTTAGTATTAGTCTTGCCTCTCCTTCAGCCTATTGAACTTCTCTGCATGTAACTGTGTATGACATTGATCTACAGAATAGTGTGCGCACAGTGAGACAGGTCGGCCTACCCTGTCCCTGTTGTAATATCCCTACACTACAACCCCGTAGCACCTTCAGAACTCAGATGTTTATTAAATGCATTTCAACATTTTAAATGATAGGCTTTATTCATTTGAAATATTAAATGATAGGCTTTATTCATTTGAAATATTAAATGATAGGCTTTATTCATTTGAAATATTAAATGATAGGCTTTATTCATTTGAAATATTAAATGATAGGCTTTTCATTTGAAATATTAAATGATAGGCTTTATTCATTTGAAATATTAAATGATAGGCTTTATTCATTTGAAATATTAAATGATAGGCTTTATTCATTTGAAATATTAAATGATAGGCTTTATTCATTTGAAATATTAAATGATAGGCTTTTCATTTGAAATATTAAATGATAGGCTTTATTCATTTGAAATATTAAATGATAGGCTTTATTCATTTGAAATATTAAATGATAGGCTTTATTCATTTGAAATATTAAATGATAGGCTTTATTAATTGAGAAACAACCAGTGTAATTTACTGTGTCGTTGTTACCAAATGCATGTTTTACCGGGGGGGGGCTGTGGAGGCTGCCGGAGTGGACACAACATCTTGCTAATTGCACATCGAACTAGCTGATTGGGGCTTTTCGATTGGCAGGTTCGAAAACAGTCAGTGCATTCGATCATTTTCACATGAACATGGTAAAGGTGTAATTTCATAACAAGGACAGAATAATTTTTGCGAGCTGCACTGGTTGGCGCGGAAGAAGAGCTCTCCTCCATAACGTTCCAACTGTCAAAACCATTTGCTTTTGAGACTGGGTTGAAATCAAAAGCTGTGTTATATTAATTGGCTATCCATGTCATAGCTCATTTCTAAAGAGACATCTGACATGGTATTACTACCTCAAAACATTTGAATCTGCTATATGACAAAGTAAAAAGTGGGGGGCCCAAATAAATCCCCCTCCCCCTATTTTGATGATGTTAGATGCTCAGTCTGCCCTATGGCTCAGCACACAGACTACATCACTCACTCAGCTCCTGCGTTCCTTCAGTATCAGATATTCATTTATAATGGTCAATTCATGTGTTCATGCAACCATTGTTAGTGCATCGAAACAAACCAAATGGCATTGATTTATTACACTAATTAAATCGAATCACACCAAATCGTTTCAAAGTAAAAGTTTCGTTCCTCTATCCTGTCAGAGCCCATGTATCTAGGTGTGTATCGAATCGTGCTTGTAAGATCTCTAACTCTCTCCTCTCTTCTTCTCTTTCTCCTGAGAACGAGGCAGATTGACGCAGACACAGTCATAAAGAAGAAGCTAATGTTCCCAGCCCAACGCTCTCCACAAATACACACCCTGTACCTCTCTGTCTGTCAGTCTGTCTTCATGGTTCTGTTAGTCTCTCCTGGGACTATAGCTGGTTAATACTGCATCGTACTTAGAGCAGCACCAACCTCTACAGTACATCAAAGGAGAAAGCAGCAAAGCTTGCTAATTTTTCCCCATCGATACACCTCTCCTACCCACTTCCTCATCCCTCTCCTACCCACTTCCTCATCCCTCTCCTACCCACTTCTTCATCCCTCTCCTACCCACTTCTTCATCCCTCTCCTACCCACTTCCTCATCCCTCTCCTACCCACTTCCTCATCCCTCTCCTACCCACTTCTTCATCCCTCTCCTACCCACTTCTTCATCCCTCTCCTACCCACTTCTTCATCCCTCTCCTACCCACTTCTTCATCCCTCTCCTACCCACTTCTTCATCCCTCTCCTACCCACTTCTTCATCCCTCTCCTACCCACTTCTTCATCCCTCTCCTACCCACTTCCTCATCCCTCTCCTACCCACTTCCTCATCCCTCTCCTACCCACTTCCTCATCCCTCTCCTACCCACTTCCTCATCCCTCTCCTACCCACTTCTTCATCCCTCTCCTACCCACTTCTTCATCCCTCTCATACCCACTTCTTCATTCCTCTCCTACCCACTTCTTCATCCCTCTCCTACCCACTTCTTCATCCCTCTCCTATCCACTTCTTCATTCCTCTCATACCCACTTCTTCATCCCTCTCCTACCCACTTCCTCATCCCTCTCCTACCCACTTCTTCATCCCTCTCCTACCCACTTCTTCATCCCTCTCCTACCCACTTCTTCATCCCTCTCCTACCCACTTCTTCATCCCTCTCCTACCCACTTCCTCATCCCTCTCCCCTGTCTCTGTTCCAGTTTAGATATAGATATTGGATAGTCAGTGTAGCCCAGTGTTGATTAATGAAATATTTTAGATGTACTTTTAGTCTTTATGATTAAAATACCTCTATGGACTAAAACTGGATAATTTTGGTCTAGTTTTAGTCAGACTAAATTTAGTCCTATTATAGTTATTGTAGTTCTGTTTTATTAAATAGTTCATACAGACCTCTAACTTAACTCCCGTCATCCACATAACAGCTTTCACTCCCTTAGTCACAGCTAGTTTAGTCAAATAATAGTTTAAGTTTGTTACAAGTGAACTGTCCTGGTGTCACATCAGTTCAAAAGGTTGACGAGTGACTGAAGAGACCGCCTGGGAGCTGTTTGGGAGAGCCAATCAGATCAGCTCAATCAGATCGCGCAACTGAAAGCGCTCAATTCTGCCAATAAGAGGATTGCATGAAATGTTTGGGCAAAGCAGATGAAATGGAGCTGAATGTCAAATGAAATGTCCGTTACTCCCATGTGGAACTCGTCTCATCACATTTTCGTTGACTAAAAACTATTCAGACCCCTTGTCTTTTTCCACATTTTGTTAAGTTACAGCCTTATTTTAAAATGGATTAAATAAAATAAAAATCCTCAGCCATCTACACACAATACCCCATAAAAACAAAGTGAAAACAGGATTTTAGAAATACCGTATTCACATAAGTATTCAGACCCTTTGCTATGAGACTTGAAATTGATCTCAGGTGCATCCTGTTTCCATTGATCATCCTTGAGATGTTTCTACAACTTGATTGGAGTCCACCTGTGGTAAATTCAATTGATTGGAGATGATTTGGAATGGCACACACCTGTCTATATAAGGTCCCACAGTTGACAGTGCAGGTCAGAGCAAAAACCAAGCCATGAGGTTGAAGGAATTGTCCGTAGAGCTCCGAGACAGAATTGTGTCGAGTCACAGATCTGGGAAAGGTACCAAAACATTTCTACAGCATTCGAGGTTCCCAAGAACACAGTGGCCTCCATCTTAAATGGAAGAATTTTAGAACCACCAAGACTCTTCCTAGACCTGGTCGCCCAGCCACCCGGCCAAACTGAGCAATCAGGGGAGAAGGGCCTTGGTCAGGGAGGTGAGAAAGAACCTGATGGTCACTCTGACAGAGCAGAGTTCCTCTGTGGAGGTGGGATAAACTTCCAAAAGGACAACCATCTCTGCAGTCCTCCACCAATCAGGCCTTTACGGTAGAGTGGCCTCTGGACCTCAGACTGGGGGTGAAGGTTTACCTTCAAACAGGACAACGATCTTCAGCACACAGCCAAGACAACACAGGAGTGGCTTCGGGACAAGTCTCAATGTCCTTGTGTGGCCCAGTCAGAGCCCGGACTTGAACATTTCTGGAGAGACCTGAAAATAGCTGTGCAGCAACGCTCCCCATCCAACCTGACTGAGCTTGAGAGGATCTGCAGAGAATAATGGGAGAAACTCCCCAAATGCAGGTGTGCAAAGCTTGTAGCCTCTTACCCAAGAAGACTTGAGGTTGTGATTACTGCCAAAGGTGCTTCAACGAAGTACTGAGTAAAGGGTCTGAATACTTATGTAAATGTGTTATTTCCATTTTTTTTAAATTATATATTTGAAAAATAATCTAAAAACTTGTTTTTGCTTTGTCATTATGGGGTATTGTGTGTAGATTGATGAGGATTAAGCAAGGCTGTAACGTAACAATGTCGAAAAGGTCAAGGGGTCGGAATACTTCTCCAATGCGCTGTACAAGACTGGTTCCCTGGTCTCCTGAAGTCTGAGCCTGAAATAGCCACTGGGCAACATGTTCCATCACGTGGACTGGGACATGTTTCGTATTGCGTCAGATGGGAATATTGACGAATACGCTGATTCGGTGTGCGAGTTCATTAGAACGTGCGTCGAAGATGTCGTTCCCATAGCAACGATAAAAACATTCCCTAACCAGAAACCGTGGATTGATGGCAGCATTCGCGTGAAACTGAAAGCGCGAACCACTGCTTTTAATCAGGGCAAGGTGTCTGGCAACATGACTGAATACAAACAGTGCAGCTATTCCCTCCGCAAGGCTATTAAACAAGCTAAGCGTCAGTACAGAGACAAAGTGGAATCTCAATTCAACGGCTCAGACACAAGAGGCATGTGGCAGGGTCTACAGTCAATCACGGACTACAAGATGAAATCCAGCCCAGTCACGGACCAGGATGTCTTGCTCCCAGGCAGACTAAATAACTTTTTTGCCCGCTTTGAGGACAATACAGTGCCACTGACACGGCCTGCAACGGAAACATGCGGTCTCTCCTTCACTGCAGCCGAGGTGAGTAAGACATTTAAACGTGTTAACCCTCGCAAGGCTGCAGGCCCAGACGGCATCCCCAGCCGCGCCCTCAGAGCATGCGCAGACCAGCTGGCCGGTGTGTTTACGGACATATTCAATCAATCCCTATACCAGTCTGCTGTTCCCACATGCTTCAAGAGGGCCACCATTGTTCCTGTTCCCAAGAAAGCTAAGGTAACTGAGCTAAACGACTACCGCCCCGTAGCACTCACTTCCGTCATCATGAAGTGCTTTGAGAGACTAGTCAAGGACCATATCACCTCCACCCTACCTGACACCCTAGACCCACTCCAATTTGCTTACCGCCCAAATAGGTCCACAGACGATGCAATCTCAACCACACTGCACACTGCCCTAACCCACCTGGACAAGAGGAATACCTATGTGAGAATGCTGTTCATCGACTACAGCTCGGCATTCAACACCATAGTACCCTCCAAGCTCGTCATCAAGCTCGAGACCCTGGGTCTCGACCCCGCCCTGTGCAACTGGGTACTGGACTTCCTGACGGGCCGCCCCAGGTGGTGAGGGTAGGCAACAACATCTCCTCCCCGCTGATCCTCAACACGGGGGCCCCACAAGGGTGCGTTCTGAGCCCTCTCCTGTACTCCCTGTTCACCCACGACTGCGTGGCCACGCACGCCTCCAACTCAATCATCAAGTTTGCGGACGACACAACAGTGGTAGGCTTGATTACCAACAACGACGAGACGGCCTACAGGGAGGAGGTGAGGGCCCTCGGAGTGTGGTGTCAGGAAAATAACCTCACACTCAACGTCAACAAAACTAAGGAGATGATTGTGGACTTCAGGAAACAGCAGAGGGAACACCCCCTATCCACATCGATGGAACAGTAGTGGAGAGGGTAGCTAGTTTTAAGTTCCTCGGCATACACATCACAGACAAACTGAATTGGTCCACTCACACTGACAGCGTCGTGAAGAAGGCGCAGCAGCGCCTATTCAACCTCAGGAGGCTGAAGAAATTCGGCTTGTCACCAAAAGCACTCACAAACTTCTACAGATGCACAATCGAGAGCATCCTGGCGGGCTGTATCACCGCCTGGTACGGCAACTGCTCCGCCCTCAACCGTAAGGCTCTCCAGAGGGTAGTGAGGACTGCACAACGCATCACCGGGGCAAACTACCTGCCCTCCAGGACACCTACACCACCCGTTGTTACAGGAAGGCCATAAAGATCATCAAGGACATCAACCACCCGAACCACTGCCTGTTCACCCCGCTATCATCCAGAAGGCGAGGTCAGTACAGGTGCATCAAAGCTGGGACCGAGAGACTGAAAAACAGCTTCTATCTCAAGGCCATCAGACTGTTAAACAGCCACCACTAACAGTGTGAGTGGCTGCTGCCAACACACTGTCATTGACACTGACCCAACTCCAGCCATTTTAATAATGGGAATTGATGGGAATTATGTAAATATATCACTAGCCACTTTAAACAATGCTACCTTATATAATGTTACTTACCCTACATTATTCATCTCATATGCATATGTATATACTGTACTCTACATCATCGACTGCATCCTTATGTAACACATGTATCACTAGCCACTTTAACTATGCCACTTTGTTTACTTTGTCTACACACTCATCTCATATGTATATACTGTACTCGATACCATCTACTGTATGCTGCTCTGTACCATCACTCATTCATATATCCTTATGTACATATTCCTTATCCCCTTACACTGTGTATAAGACAGTAGTTTTGGAATTGTTAGTTAGATTACTTGTTGGTTATCACTGCATTGTCGGAACTAGAAGCACAAGCATTTCGCTACACTCGCATTTAACATCTGCTAACCATGTGTATGTGACAAATAAAATTTGATTTGATTTGATTTGATTTGAACTTGGTCCATATTAAATGTGAAGGATTTCTATCAATTCGTTAAGACCAAGGCTGCTGGCGTTTATCTTGTAGATATTAGTTCTGCTGATGGACTATTAGTTCTGCTAGCTCCATAGCAGGGCAGCCCAAATATAGTGCTCTATCACTGCACTTCTCCGTGCCAGAGGGAGGGAGTGTGTGTCGTACCCAGGACGCTCACTCTCTCTCATACATATTCCCTCCAGTCTCCGTTTAACTGTGTGAAGTGTAATGTTAAGACATAGGAGACTCCACTCAAATGATAATTTCTAGGCAGTTTTAGGCCTGTGGTTTGTGCTGGTGTACAATCTGATCATGAGGGTGATCTGCTTCTGTCAGCTCCATTTCCCAACGTAAGTGACCCAAGGACACACAATCCCTACTGAGACCTGAACTGGAATGCAGTTAAAGTGACAATTAAACAGCCACAGTATCTGTCGGGGCGTGGGCTGGTATAGTGATGTTGTCACGCCCCACTCTGTTCCCGTTTTAGAAGGATTAATTAGGAATTTGGAGTGTAATCTTATCGGTGGGATCCGTTTGTGCGCACACACCCCTCGGCCTCACTAGAGTGCATTTTAGGAGGGGGATTAGGCAGAACTAAGCAGTGACTGCCTGAGCCTTTTGCACACTCTCTTCACTCTTCCCCCTCTCTTCTCTCCCTCTCTCCTTCCCTGTCTCAACACATTCTCTCATCCCTCTTCTCTCCCTCTCTCCTTCCCTGTCTCAACACATTATCTCCATCCCTCTTCTCTCCCTCTCTCCTTCCCTGTCTCAACACATTCTCTCATCCCTCTTCTCTCCCTCTCTCCTTCCCTGTCTCAACACATTATCTCCATCCCTCTTCTCTCCCTCTCTCCTTCCCTGTCTCAACACATTATCTCCATCCCTCTTCTCTCCCTCTCTCCTTCCCTGTCTCAACACATTCTCTCATCCCTCTTCTCTCCCTCTCTCCTTCCCTGTCTCAACACATTATCTCCATCCCTCTTCTCTCCCTCTCTCCTTCCCTGTCTCAACACATTATCTCCATCCCTCTTCTCTCCCTCTCTCCTTCCCTGTCTCAACACATTATCTCCATCCCTCTTCTCTCCCTCTCTCCTTCCCTGTCTCAACACATTATCTCCATCCCTCTTCTCTCCCTCTCTCCTTCCCTGTCTCAACACATTCTCTCATCCCTCTTCTCTCCCTCTCTCCTTCCCTGTCTCAACACATTATCTCCATCCCTCTTCTCTCCCTCTCTCCTTCCCTGTCTCAACACATTATCTCCATCCCTCTTCTCTCCCTCTCTCCTTCCCTGTCTCAACACATTATCTCCATCCCTCTTCTCTCCCTCTCTCCTTCCCTGTCTCAACACATTATCTCCATCCCTCTTCTCTCCCTCTCTCCTTCCCTGTCTCAACACATTATCTCCATCCCTCTTCTCTCCCTCTCTCCTTCCCTGTCTCAACACATTATCTCCATCCCTCTTCTCTCCCTCTCTCCTTTCCTGTCTCAACACATTCTCTCATCCCTCTTCTCTCCCTCTCTCCTTCCCTGTCTCAACACATTATCTCCATCCCTCTTCTCTCCCTCTCTCCTTCCCTGTCTCAACACATTCTCTCATCCCTCTTCTCTCCCTCTCTCCTTCCCTGTCTCAACACATTATCTTCATCCCTCTTCTCTCCCTCTCTGTTCTTCTGTCTCCAACACATTATCTCCATCCCTCTTCTCTCCCTCTCTCTCCTTCCCTGTCTCAAAACATTCTCTCCAGTCCTCTTCTCTCCCTCTCTCTCCTTCCCTGTCTCAAAACATTCTCTCCAGTCCTCTTCTCTCCCTCTCTCTCCTTCCCTGTCTCAAAACATTCTCTCCAGTCCTCTTCTCTCCCTCTCTCTCCTTCCCTGTCTCAAAACATTCTCTCCAGTCCTCTTCTCTCCCTCTCTCTCCTTCCCTGTCTCAAAACATTCTCTCCAGTCCTCTTCTCTCCCTCTCTCTCCTTCCCTGTCTCAACACATTCTCTCCATCCCTCTTCTCTCCCTCTCTCTCCTTCCCTGTCTCAAAACATTCTCTCCAGTCCTCTTCTCTCCCTCTCTCTCCTTCCCTGTCTCAAAACATTCTCTCCAGTCCTCTTCTCTCCCTCTCTCTCCTTCCCTGTCTCAAAACATTCTCTCCAGTCCTCTTCTCTCCCTCTCTCTCCTTCCCTGTCTCAAAACATTCTCTCCAGTCCTCTTCTCTCCCTCTCTCTCCTTCCCTGTCTCAAAACATTCTCTCCAGTCCTCTTCTCTCCCTCTCTCTCCTTCCCTGTCTCAAAACATTCTCTCCAGTCCTCTTCTCTCCCTCTCTCTCCTTCCCTGTCTCAAAACATTCTCTCCAGTCCTCTTCTCTCCCTCTCTCTCCTTCCCTGTCTCAAAACATTCTCTCCAGTCCTCTTCTCCCCCTCTCTTTCCTTCCCTGTCTCAACACATTCTCTCATCCCTCTTCTCTCCCTCTCTCTCCTTCCCTGTCTCAAAACATTCTCTCCAGTCCTCTTCTCCCCCTCTCTTTCCTTCCCTGTCTCAACACATTATCTTCATCCCTCTTCTCTCCCTCTCTATTCTTCTGTCTCCAACACATTCTCTCCCTCCCTCCATCATCCAGTCATCTAAAGGCCTGTGTAGGCAGACATTTTGTCATTATGCAGGAGTCCAGTTTCTCCTTTCTCTCTTCACTCACTCTGGGTCTCCTCTCCTCTTGCATTGTGTTCTGAGAGCTTTCATCAGTCCCATCTCCCATTCCTCTCTTTTTCTGTCTCTTTGTGTCTGAATAGTGTGTTTTTCTGTCCGAATAGTGTGCGTTTCTGTGTAAATAATGTGTGTTTACTGTTAGAATAGTGTGTGTTTACTGTTGGAATATTGTGTGTTTACTGTCGGAATATTGTGTGTTTACTGTCGGAATATTGTGTGTTTACTGTCGGAATATTGTGTGTTTACTGTCGGAATATTGTGTGTTTACTGTCGGAATAGTGTGTGTTTACTGTCGGAATAGTGTGTGTTTACTGTCGGAATAGTGTGTGTTTACTGTCGGAATAGTGTGTTTACTGTCGGAATAGTGTGTGTTTACTGTCGGAATAGTGTGTGTTTACTGTCGGAATAGTGTGTGTCTACTGTCGGAATAGTGTGTGTGTTTACTGTCGGAATAGTGTGTGTGTTTACTGTCGGAATAGTGTGTGTGTTTACTGTCGGAAAAGTGTGTGTTTACTGTCGGAATAGTGTGTGTTTACTGTCGGAATAGTGTGTGTTTACTGTCGGAATAGTGTGTGTTTACTGTCGGAATAGTGTGTGTTTACTGTCGGAATAGTGTGTGTTTACTGTCGGAATAGTGTGTGTTTACTGTCGGAATAGTGTGTGTTTACTGTCGGAATAGTGTGTGTTTACTGTCGGAATATTGTGTGTTTACTGTCGGAATAGTGTGTGTTTACTGTCGGAATATTGTGTGTTTACTGTCGGAATAGTGTGTGTTTACTGTCGGAATAGTGTGTGTTTACTGTCGGAATATTGTGTGTTTACTGTCGGAATATTGTGTGTTTATTGTCGGAATAGTGTGTGTGTGTTTACTGTCGGAATATTGTGTGTTTACTGTCGGAATATTGTGTGTTTACTGTCGGAAAAGTGTGTGTGTTTACTGTCGGAATAGTGTGTGTTTACTGTCGGAATAGTGTGTGTGTGTGTTTACTGTCAGAATAGTGTGTGTGTGTGTGTGTTTACTGTCGGAATAGTGTGTGTGTGTGTTTGTTTACTGTCGGAATAGTGTGTGTTTACTGTCGGAATAGTGTGTGTGTGTTTACTGTCGGAATAGTGTGTGTTTACTGTCGGAATAGTGTGTGTTTACTGTCGGAATAGTGTGTGTTTACTGTCGGAATAGTGTGTGTTTACTGTCGGAATAGTGTGTGTTTACTGTCGGAATAGTGTGTGTGTGTGTGTGTTTACTGTCGGAATAGTGTGTGTGTGTTGGAGAGGGTTCCAGACAGGCTCTCTTCTCCATGTTGTAAAAGCACTGTGTTGTAAAGAGCCACATGCTAAATCTTTCATCAGACATGAATAAAAACAATAGCATTACTGTCAGTCTTCAGTAGCACTTAAACACACCTCATTGAGTCTGGCATGTAACCACACACACAGCATGTCTACCTCATATCCCTCATTCACATTAGAATACAGTGTTACTGTTGTTGAGCCAAACAAGCCAAGGAGAGGCCTCCCTCCCTCACCATCCTATCCTCACCTAACCCAGCCAAGGAGAGGCCTCCCTCCCTTACCATCCTATCCTCACCTAACCCAGCCAAGGAGAGGCCTCCCTCCCTCACCATCCTATCCTCACCTAACCCAGCCAAGGAGAGGCCTCCCTCCCTCACCATCCTATCCTCACCTAACCCAGCCAAGGAGAGGCCTACCTCCCTCCCTCACCATCCTATCCTCACCTAACCCAGCCAAGGAGAGGCCTACCTCCCTCCCTCACCATCCTATCCTCACCTAACCCAGCCAAGGAGAGGCCTACCTCCCTCCCTCACCATCCTATCCTCACCTAACCCAGCTCCATTAGTCACTGGCCTTTTGTTTGTTTCTCTACTTCATCCCTGCCTCCCCTCTCTCCCTGCCTGCCTGCCTCACTCCCTCTCCCTGCCTGCCTGCCTCACTCCCTCTCTCCCTGCCTGCCTGCCTCACTCCCTCTCTCCCTGCCTGCCTGCCTCACTCCCTCTCTCCCTGCCTGCCTGCCTCACTCCCTCTCTCCCTGCCTGCCTGCCTCACTCCCTGCCTGCCTCACTCCCTCTCTCCCTGCCTGCCTGCCTGCCTCACTCCCTGCCTGCCTCACTCCCTCTCTCCCTGCCTGCCTGCCTGCCTCACTCCCTCTCTCCCTGCCTGCCTGCCTCACTCCCTGCCTGCCTCACTCCCTCTCTCCCTGCCTGCCTGCCTCCCTCCCTGCCTGCCTCACTCCCTCTCTCCCTGCCTGCCTGCCTCACTCCCTCTCTGCCTGCCTGTCTCACTCCCTCTCTCCCTGCCTGCCTGCCTCCCTCCCTCTCTGCCTGCCTGCCTCACTCCCTCTCTGCCTGCCTGCCTGCCTCACTCCCTCCCTGCCTGCCTGCCTGCCTGCCTCACTCCCTCTCTGCCTGCCTGCCTCACTCCCTCCCTGCCTGCCTGCCTCACTCCCTCTCTCCCTGCCTGCCTGCCTCACTCCCTCTCTCCCTGCCTCCTCTTTAACCATCTACATGATCTCTGTCTATCAGCCCATCTCATCCCTCCTATCTGTACATCTCCTCTTTAACCATCTACATGATCTCTGTCTCTATCAGCCCATCTCATCCCTCCTTCTATCTGTACATCTCCTCTTTAACCATCTACATGATCTCTGTCTCTATCAGCCCATCTCATCCCTCCTTCTATCTGTACATCTCCTCTTTAACCATCTACATGATCTCTGTCTCTATCAGCCCATCTCATCCCTCCTTCTTCTATCTGTACATCTCCTCTTTAACCATCTACATGATCTCTGTCTCTATCAGCCCATCTCATCCCTCCTATCTGTACATCTCCTCTTTAACCATCTACATGATCTCTGTCTCTATCAGCCCATCTCATCCCTCCTTCTATCTGTACATCTCCTCTTTAACCATCTACATGATCTCTGTCTCTATCAGCCCATCTCATCCCTCCTTCTATCTGTACATCTCCTCTTTAACCATCTACATGATCTTTGTCTCTATCAGCCCATCTCATCCCTCCTTCTATCTGTACATCTCCTCTTTAACCATCTACATGATCTCTGTCTCTATCAGCCCATCTCATCCCTCCTTCTATCTGTACATCTCCTCTTTAACCATCTACATGATCTCTGTCTCTATCAGCCCATCTCATCCCTCCTATCTGTACATCTCCTCTTTAACCATCTACATGATCTCTGTCTATCAGCCCATCTCATCCCTCCTATCTGTACATCTCCTCTTTAACCATCTACATGATCTCTGTCTCTATCAGCCCATCTCATATTTAAGTGAAACGTTTTGCTGTTGAATGTGACTTTTGCTCTGCCTCAGCGTGTGTGTGTGTGTGTGTGTGTGTGTGTGTGTGTGTGTGTGTGTGTGTGTGTGTGCACCAGAATATGATGATGCCGTGCTACCACTTGCAGGTCATTTTGTTGAGCGCTTCCATTCATCAATCCCTCGTACATGTTGTTAGACACGATTTCACACCACACACATGTGTGCGTGAGGTTTGGGTGAGCGTTTCAATAGCAGGAATAATAGAGGAGATGTGAGGGAGACAGAGTGGGACACATGGGGTGGGGGGGTTCATGAGAGCAGGTCCGTTCTGAAAGGCAGAGTAGAGTGATCTGGATGTGCGCTTGTTCCACAGTCTAAATGTCTCTCCTCGTCTTTCTCTCGTTCCATCTCTCCTTATACTCTTCCTCTCACTCTTTCCCACAGTGTTCATTTGTGTGAAGATAAACCCTTTTATCTCAGGAGGGAAGCTAATCCTGAGTAGAGAGAGAGGAAGAGATGAGCTGCAGTGTTAAACAGGGTTGAAGTGTGAGATGGAAGGAAGCCATCAGAGATATGGAGAATAAGAATCTGGTGTGGGTCACGTTTTCTCAACTCACTTTAAAAGTAGGGAGAAAAGTCTTATTGAATGTCTCACACTGAATTACAAAAAGTCAGTAGTAGTGTCAGTAGTATTAGAAGTAGTGGCAGTAGTAGTAGTGGCAGTAGTAGTGGCAGTAGTAGTGTAGTGTCAGTTTTAGTAGAAGTAGTGTCAGTATTAGTAGAAGTAGTGGCAGTAGTAGTAGAAGTAGTGGCAGTAGTAGTGGCAGTAGTAGTAGAAGTAGTGGCAGTAGTAGAAGTAGTGTCGCTAACTAGCTAGCCATTTCACTTCGGTTACACCAGCCTCATCTCGGGAGTTGATAGGCTTGAAGTCATAAACAGCGCAATGCTTGACGCACAACGAAGAGCTGGTGGCAAAACGCATGAAAGTGCTGTTTGAATGAATGTTTATGCGCCTGCTTCTGCCTACCACCGCTCAGTCAGATACTTAGATACTTGTATGCTTGTATGCTCAGTCAGATTATATGCAACGCAGGACACTCTAGATAATATCTAGTAATATCATCAACCATGTGTAGTTAACTAGTGATTATGATTGATTGTTTTTCTAAGATAGGTTTAATGCTAGCTAGCAACTGTTATGCTTACTGCATTCGCATAACAGGCAGTCTCCTTGTGGAGTGCACAAGGACTAGTTAACAGTAAGGCTGCAAGATTGGATCCCCCGAGCTGACAAGGTGAAAATCTGTCGTTCTGCCCCTGAAAGAGGCAGTTAACCCACCATTCCTAGGCAGTCATTGAAAATAAGAGTGTGTTCTTAACTGACTTGCCTCGTTAAATAAAGGTGTAAAAAAATCGGCCCTAATTAATCGGCCATTCCGATTAATTGGTCGACCTCTAGTAGTAGTGGTGTTGTTGTTGTTGTAGTAGTAGTAGTGGAGGTGTTGTTGTAGTACGAGTGGAGGTGTTGTAGTAGTGGAGGTGTTGTAGTAGTGGAGGTGTTGTAGTAGTGGAGGTGTTGTAGTAGTGGAGGTGTTGTTGTGTGTGTCTCTCTCTCTCTCCCTCGCTCACTTTGTGTCTCTCTCGCTCTCTCTCTCTCTCACTTTGTGTGTCTCTCTCTCTCAATTCAATTCAATTCAAGGGGCTTTATTGGCATGGGATACATGTGTTAACATTGCCAAAGCAAGTGAGGTAGACAACATACAAAGTGAATATATAAAGTGAAAAACAACAAAAAATAACAGTAAACATTACACATACAGAAGTTTCAAAACAGTAAAGACATTACAAATGTCATATTATATATATATATAATGTACAAATAGTTAAAGGACACAAGATAAAATAAATAAGCATAAATATGGGTTGTATTTACAATGGTGTTTGTTCTTCACTGGTTGCCCTTTTCTTGTGGCAACAGGTCACACATCTTGCTGCTGTGATGGCACACTGTGGAATTTCTCTCTCTCTCACTTTGTGTGGCTCTCTCTCTCTCTCGCTCACTTTGTGTGGCTCTCTCTCTCTCTCGCTCACTTTGTGTGGCTCTCACTCTTTCACTCTCTCTCCCTCGCTCACTTTGTGTGTCTCTCTCTCTCTCTCGCTCACTTTGTGTGGCTCTCTCTCTCGCTCACTTTGTGTGGCTCTCTCTCTCGCTCACTTTGTGTGGCTCTCTCTCTCTCTCGCTCACTTTGTGTGGCTCTCTCTCTCGCTCACTTTGTGTGGCTCTCTCTCTCTCTCTCTCGCTCACTTTGTGTGGCTCTCTCTCTCTCTCGCTCACTTTGTGTGGCTCTCTCTCTCTCTCTCACTTTGTGTGGCTCTCTCTCTCTCTCGCTCACTTTGTGTGGCTCTCTCTCTCACTCACTTTGTGTGGCTCTCTCTCTCTCGCTCACTTTGTGTGGCTCTCTCTCTCTCTCCTCGCTCACTTTGTGTGGCTCTCTCTCTCTCTCGCTCACTTTGTGTGGCTCTCTCTCTCGCTCACTTTGTGTGGCTCTCTCTCTCGCTCACTTTGTGTGGCTCTCTCTCTCTCGCTCACTTTGTGTCTCTCTCTCTCTCGCTCACTTTGTGTGGCTCTCTCTCTCTCTCGCTCACTTTGTGTGGCTCTCACTCTTTCACTCTCTCTCTCCCTCGCTCACTTTGTGTCTCTCTCTCTCTCCCTCGCTCACTTTGTGGTTCTCCCCCCCTCCCCCCCCCTTTCTGCTGTCTGTCCAGAATGTGGTAGTTAATATTTCAGTGGAGTGCTGTTCCGTACCCCTCCTCTCACTCTGTGCCAACCAGTGTGTGAGTCCATGTCCTGGGCTGTTGTTACCTTGAGGGTTATTTCACAGTGTGTCTCTCAGATTAACATATGACTGTCTCTGTCAGTGACATATGGTCGTGTTGTGGTTTATCTCATCTTCTTAAGGCCGATAACATTGTAATAGTCCCATCTGTCAGTGACATATGGTCGTGTTGTGGTTTATCTCATCTTCTTAAGGCCGATAACATTGTAATAGTCCCATCTGTCAGTGACATATGGTCGTGTTGTGGTTTATCTCATCTTCTTAAGGCCGATAACATTGTAATAGTCCCATCTGTCAGTGACATATGGTCGTGTTGTGGTTTATCTCATCTTCTTAAGGCCGATAACATTGTAATAGTCCCATCTGTCAGTGACATATGGTCGTGTTGTGGTTTATCTCATCTTCTTAAGGCCGATAACATTGTAATAGTCCCATCTGTCAGTGACATATGGTCGTGTTGTGGTTTATCTCATCTTCTTAAGGCCGATAACATTGTAATAGTCCCATCTGTCAGTGACATATGGTCGTGTTGTGGTTTATCTCATCTTCTTAAGGCCGATAACATTGTAATAGTCCCATCTGTCAGTGACATATGGTCGTGTTGTGGTTTATCTCATCTTCTTAAGGCCGATAACATTGTAATAGTCCCATCTGTCAGTGACATATGGTCGTGTTGTGGTTTATCTCATCTTCTTAAGGCCGATAACATTGTAATAGTCCCATCTGTCAGTGACATATGGTCGTGTTGTGGTTTATCTCATCTTCTTAAGGCCGATAACATTGTAATAGTCCCATCTGTCAGTGACATATGGTCGTGTTGTGGTTTATCTCATCTTCTTAAGGCCGATAACATTGTAATAGTCCCATCTGTCAGTGACATATGGTCGTGTTGTGGTTTATCTCATCTTCTTAAGGCCGATAACATTGTAATAGTCCCATCTGTCAGTGACATATGGTCGTGTTGTGGTTTATCTCATCTTCTTAAGGCCGATAACATTGTAATAGTCCCATCTGTCAGTGACATATGGTCGTGTTGTGGTTTATCTCATCTTCTTAAGGCCGATAACATTGTAATAGTCCCATCTGTCAGTGACATATGGTCGTGTTGTGGTTTATCTCATCTTCTTAAGGCCGATAACATTGTAATAGTCCCATCTGTCAGTGACATATGGTCGTGTTGTGGTTTATCTCATCTTCTTAAGGCCGATAACATTGTAATAGTCCCTGTCATCTGTCAGTGACATATGGTCGTCAGTGACATGTGGTTTATCTCATCTTCTTAAGGCCGATAACATTGTAATAGTCCCATCTGTCAGTGACATATGGTCGTGTTGTGGTTTATCTCATCTTCTTAAGGCCGATAACATTGTAATAGTCCTTAAGGCCGATCTGTCAGTGACATATGGTCGTGTTGTGGTTTATCTCATCTTCTTAAGGCCGATAACATTGTAATAGTCCCATCTGTCAGTGACATATGGTCGTGTTGTGGTTTATCTCATCTTCTTAAGGCCGATAACATTGTAATAGTCCCATCTGTCAGTGACATATGGTCGTGTTGTGGTTTATCTCATCTTCTTAAGGCCGATAACATTGTAATAGTCCCATTGTCAGTGACATAGTCCCAAGGCCGATAACATTGTAATAGTCCCATCTGTCAGTGACATATGGTCGTGTTGTGGTTTATCTCATCTTCTTAAGGCCGATCATCTTCTTAAGGCCGATAACATTGTAATAGTCCCATCTGTCAGTGACATATGGTCGTGTTGTGGTTTATCTCATCTTCTTAAGGCCGATAACATTGTAATAGTCCCATCTGTCAGTGACATATGGTCGTGTTGTGGTTTATCTCATCTTCTTAAGGCCGATAACATTGTAATAGTCCCGTCTGTCAGTGACATATGGTCGTGTTGTGGTTTATCTCATCTTCTTAAGGCCGATAACATTGTAATAGTCCCATCTGTCAGTGACATATGGTCGTGTTGTGGTTTATCTCATCTTCTTAAGGCCGATAACATTGTAATAGTCCCGTCTGTCAGTGACATATGGTCGTGTTGTGGTTTATCTCATCTTCTTAAGGCCGATAACATTGTAATAGTCCCGTCTGTCAGTGACATATGGTCGTGTTGTGGTTTATCTCATCTTCTTAAGGCCGATAACATTGTAATAGTCCCGTCTGTCAGTGACATATGGTCGTGTTGTGGTTTATCTCATCTTCTTAAGGCCGATAACATTGTAATAGTCCCGTCTGTCAGTGACATATGGTCGTGTTGTGGTTTATCTCATCTTCTTAAGGCCGATAACATTGTAATAGTCCCGTCAGTCAGTGACATATGGTCCCGTGTCAGTGTGGTTTATCTCATCTTCTTAAGGCCGATAACATTGTAATAGTCCCGTCTGTCAGTGACATATGGTCGTGTTGTGGTTTATCTCATCTTCTTAAGGCCGATAACATTGTAATAGTCCCGTCTGTCAGTGACATATGGTCGTGTTGTGGTTTATCTCATCTTCTTAAGGCCGATAACATTGTAATAGTCCCGTCTGTCAGTGACATATGGTCATCTCATCTTCTTAAGTAACATTGTAATAGTCCCGTCTGTCAGTGACATATGGTCGTGTTGTGGTTTATCTCATCTTCTTAAGGCCGATAACATTGTAATAGTCCCGTCTGTCAGTGACATATGGTCGTGTTGTGGTTTATCTCATCTTCTTAAGGCCGATAACATTGTAATAGTCCCGTCTGTCAGTGACATATGGTCGTGTTGTGGTTTATCTCATCTTCTTAAGGCCGATAACATTGTAATAGTCCCATCTGTCTGTCAGTGACATATGGTCGTGTTGTGGTTTATCTCATCTTCTTAAGGCCGATAACATTGTAATAGTCCCGTCTGTCAGTGACATATGGTCGTGTTGTGGTTTATCTCATCTTCTTAAGGCCGATAACATTGTAATAGTCCCATCTGTCAGTGACATATGGTCGTGTTGTGGTTTATCTCATCTTCTTAAGGCCGATAACATTGTAATAGTCCCATCTGTCAGTGACATATGGTCGTGTTGTGGTTTATCTCATCTTCTTAAGGCCGATAACATTGTAATAGTCCCTGTCTGTCAGTGACATATGGTCGTGTTGTGGTTTATCTCATCTTCTTAAGGCCGATAACATTGTAATAGTCCCATCTGTCAGTGACATATGGTCGTGTTGTGGTTTATCTCATCTTCTTAAGGCCGATAACATTGTAATAGTCCCATCTGTCAGTGACATATGGTCGTGTTGTGGTTTATCTCATCTTCTTAAGGCCGATAACATTGTAATAGTCCCATCTGTCAGTGACATATGGTCGTGTTGTGGTTTATCTCATCTTCTTAAGGCCGATAACATTGTAATAGTCCCATCTGTCAGTGACATATGGTCGTGTCAGTGACATATGGTCTGTCAGTGACATATGGTGGTTTTATCTCATCTTCTTAAGGCCGATAACATTGTAATAGTCCCATCTGTCAGTGACATATGGTCGTGTTGTGGTTTATCTCATCTTCTTAAGGCCGATAACATTGTAATAGTCCCATCTGTCAGTGACATATGGTCGTGTTGTGGTTTATCTCATCTTCTTAAGGCCGATAACATTGTAATAGTCCCATCTGTCAGTGACATATGGTCGTGTTGTGGTTTATCTCATCTTCTTAAGGCCGATAACATTGTAATAGTCCCATCTGTCAGTGACATATGGTCGTGTTGTGGTTTATCTCATCTTCTTAAGGCCGATAACATTGTAATAGTCCCATCTGTCAGTGACATATGGTCGTGTTGTGGTTTATCTCATCTTCTTAAGGCCGATAACATTGTAATAGTCCCATCTGTCAGTGACATATGGTCGTGTTGTGGTTTATCTCATCTTCTTAAGGCCGATAACATTGTAATAGTCCCATCTGTCAGTGACATATGGTCGTGTTGTGGTTTATCTCATCTTCTTAAGGCCGATAACATTGTAATAGTCCCATCTGTCAGTGACATATGGTCGTGTTGTGGTTTATCTCATCTTCTTAAGGCCGATAACATTGTAATAGTCCCATCTGTCAGTGACATATGGTCGTGTTGTGGTTTATCTCATCTTCTTAAGGCCGATAACATTGTAATAGTCCCATCTGTCAGTGACATATGGTCGTGTTGTGGTTTATCTCATCTTCTTAAGGCCGATAACATTGTAATAGTCCTCATCTTCTTAAGTCAGTGACATATGGTCGTGTTGTGGTTTATCTCATCTTCTTAAGGCCGATAACATTGTAATAGTCCCATCTGTCAGTGACATATGGTCGTGTTGTGGTTTATCTCATCTTCTTAAGGCCGATAACATTGTAATAGTCCCATCTGTCAGTGACATATGGTCGTGTTGTGGTTTATCTCATCTTCTTAAGGCCGATAACATTGTAATAGTCCCATCTGTCAGTGACATATGGTCGTGTTGTGGTTTATCTCATCTTCTTAAGGCCGATAACATTGTAATAGTCCCATCTGTCAGTGACATATGGTCGTGTTGTGGTTTATCTCATCTTCTTAAGGCCGATAACATTGTAATAGTCCCATCTGTCAGTGACATATGGTCGTGTTGTGGTTTATCTCATCTTCTTAAGGCCGATAACATTGTAATAGTCCCATCTGTCAGTGACATATGGTCGTGTTGTGGTTTATCTCATCTTCTTAAGGCCGATAACATTGTAATAGTCCCATCTGTCAGTGACATATGGTCGTGTTGTGGTTTATCTCATCTTCTTAAGGCCGATAACATTGTAATAGTCCCATCTGTCAGTGACATATGGTCGTGTTGTGGTTTATCTCATCTTCTTAAGGCCGATAACATTGTAATAGTCCCATCTGTCAGTGACATATGGTCGTGTTGTGGTTTATCTCATCTTCTTAAGGCCGATAACATTGTAATAGTCCCATCTGTCAGTGACATATGGTCGTGTTGTGGTTTATCTCATCTTCTTAAGGCCGATAACATTGTAATAGTCCCATCTGTCAGTGACATATGGTCGTGTTGTGGTTTATCTCATCTTCTTAAGGCCGATAACATTGTAATAGTCCCATCTGTCAGTGACATATGGTCGTGTTGTGGTTTATCTCATCTTCTTAAGGCCGATAACATTGTAATAGTCCCATCTGTCAGTGACATATGGTCGTGTTGTGGTTTATCTCATCTTCTTAAGGCCGATAACATTGTAATAGTCCCAGTGACTGTCAGTGACATATGGTCGTGTTGTGGTTTATCTCATCTTCTTAAGGCCGATAACATTGTAATAGTCCCATGTCAGTGACATATGGTCGTTATCTCATCTTCTTAAGGCCGATAACATTGTAATAGTCCCATCTGTCAGTGACATATGGTCGTGTTGTGGTTTATCTCATCTTCTTAAGGCCGATAACATTGTAATAGTCCCATCTGTCAGTGACATATGGTCGTGTTGTGGTTTATCTCATCTTCTTAAGGCCGATAACATTGTAATAGTCCCATCTGTCAGTGACATATGGTCGTGTTGTGGTTTATCTCATCTTCTTAAGGCCGATAACATTGTAATAGTCCCATCTGTCAGTGACATATGGTCGTGTTGTGGTTTATCTCATCTTCTTAAGGCCGATAACATTGTAATAGTCCCATCTGTCAGTGACATATGGTCGTGTTGTGGTTTATCTCATCTTCTTAAGGCCGATAACATTGTAATAGTCCCAGTGACTGTCAGTGACATATGGTCGTGTTGTGGTTTATCTCATCTTCTTAAGGCCGATAACATTGTAATAGTCCCATCTGTCAGTGACATATGGTCGTGTTGTGGTTTATCTCATCTTCTTAAGGCCGATAACATTGTAATAGTCCCATCTGTCAGTGACATATGGTCGTGTTGTGGTTTATCTCATCTTCTTAAGGCCGATAACATTGTAATAGTCCCATCTGTCAGTGACATATGGTCGTGTTGTGGTTTATCTCATCTTCTTAAGGCCGATAACATTGTAATAGTCCCATCTGTCAGTGACATATGGTCGTGTTGTGGTTTATCTCTTCTTATCTTCTGTCAAGGCCGATAACATTGTAATAGTCCCATCTGTCAGTGACATATGGTCGTGTTGTGGTTTATCTCATCTTCTTAAGGCCGATAACATTGTAATAGTCCCATCTGTCAGTGACATATGGTCGTGTTGTGGTTTATCTCATCTTCTTAAGGCCGATAACATTGTAATAGTCCCATCTGTCAGTGACATATGGTCGTGTTGTGGTTTATCTCATCTTCTTAAGGCCGATAACATTGTAATAGTCCCATCTGTCAGTGACATATGGTCCTCATCTTCTTAAGGCCGATAACATGTAATAGTCCCATCTGTCAGTGACATATGGTCGTGTTGTGGTTTATCTCATCTTCTTAAGGCCGATAACATTGTAATAGTCCCATCTGTCAGTGACATATGGTCGTGTTGTGGTTTATCTCATCTTCTTAAGGCCGATAACATTGTAATAGTCCCATCTGTCAGTGACATATGGTCGTGTTGTGGTTTATCTCATCTTCTTAAGGCCGATAACATTGTAATAGTCCCATCTGTCAGTGACATATGGTCGTGTTGTGGTTTATCTCATCTTCTTAAGGCCGATAACATTGTAATAGTCCCATCTGTCAGTGACATATGGTCGTGTTGTGGTTTATCTCATCTTCTTAAGGCCGATAACATTGTAATAGTCCCATCTGTCAGTGACATATGGTCGTGTTGTGGTTTATCTCATCTTCTTAAGGCCGATAACATTGTAATAGTCCCATCTGTCAGTGACATATGGTCGTGTTGTGGTTTATCTCATCTTCTTAAGGCCGATAACATTGTAATAGTCCCATCTGTCAGTGACATATGGTCGTGTTGTGGTTTATCTCATCTTCTTAAGGCCGATAACATTGTAATAGTCCCATCTGTCAGTGACATATGGTCGTGTTGTGGTTTATCTCATCTTCTTAAGGCCGATAACATTGTAATAGTCCCATCTGTCAGTGACATATGGTCGTGTTGTGGTTTATCTCATCTTCTTAAGGCCGATAACATTGTCTTCTTAATAACATTGTAATAGTCCCATCTGTCAGTGACATATGGTCGTGTTGTGGTTTATCTCATCTTCTTAAGGCCGATAACATTGTAATAGTCCCATCTGTCAGTGACATATGGTCGTGTTGTGGTTTATCTCATCTTCTTAAGGCCGATAACATTGTAATAGTCCCATCTGTCAGTGACATATGGTCGTGTTGTGGTTTATCTCATCTTCTTAAGGCCGATAACATTGTAATAGTCCCATCTGTCAGTGACATATGGTCGTGTTGTGGTTTATCTCATCTTCTTAAGGCCGATAACATTGTAATAGTCCCATCTGTCAGTGACATATGGTCGTGTTGTGGTTTATCTCATCTTCTTAAGGCCGATAACATTGTAATAGTCCCATCTGTCAGTGACATATGGTCGTGTTGTGGTTTATCTCATCTAACATTGTAATAGTCCCATTAACATATGGCCGATATAACATTGTAATAGTCCCATCTGTCAGTGACATATGGTCGTGTTGTGGTTTATCTCATCTTCTTAAGGCCGATAACATTGTAATAGTCCCATCTGTCAGTGACATATGGTCGTGTTGTGGTTTATCTCATCTTCTTAAGGCCGATAACATTGTAATAGTCCCATCTGTCAGTGACATATGGTCGTGTTGTGGTTTATCTCATCTTCTTAAGGCCGATAACATTGTAATAGTCCCATCTGTCAGTGACATATGGTCGTGTTGTGGTTTATCTCATCTTCTTAAGGCCGATAACATTGTAATAGTCCCATCTGTCAGTGACATATGGTCGTGTTGTGGTTTATCTCATCTTCTTAAGGCCGATAACATTGTAATAGTCCCATCTGTCAGTGACATATGGTCCCATCTGTGTTGGTCGTGGTTTATCTCATCTTCTTAAGGCCGATAACATTGTAATAGTCCCATCTGTCAGTGACATATGGTCGTGTTGTGGTTTATCTCATCTTCTTAAGGCCGATAACATTGTAATAGTCCCATCTGTCAGTGACATATGGTCGTGTTGTGGTTTATCTCATCTTCTTAAGGCCGATAACATTGTAATAGTCCCATCTGTCAGTAATAGTCCCATCTGTCAGTGACATATGGTCGTGTTGTGGTTTATCTCATCTTCTTAAGGCCGATAACATTGTAATAGTCCCATCTGTCAGTGACATATGGTCGTGTTGTGGTTTATCTCATCTTCTTAAGGCCGATAACATTGTAATAGTCCCATCTGTCAGTGACATATGGTCGTGTTGTGGTTTATCTCATCTTCTTAAGGCCGATAACATTGTAATAGTCCCTTCTTAAGGCCGATCTGTCAGTGACATATGGTCGTGTTGTGGTTTATCTCATCTTCTTAAGGCCGATAACATTGTAATAGTCCCATCTGTCAGTGACATATGGTCGTGTTGTGGTTTATCTCATCTTCTTAAGGCCGATAACATTGTAATAGTCCCATCTGTCAGTGACATATGGTCGTGTTGTGGTTTATCTCATCTTCTTAAGGCCGATAACATTGTAATAGTCCCATCTGTCAGTGACATATGGTCGTGTTGTGGTTTATCTCATCTTCTTAAGGCCGATAACATTGTAATAGTCCCATCTGTCAGTGACATATGGTTGTTGTGGTTTATCTCATCTTCTTAAGGCCGATAACATTGTACATTGTAATAGTCCCATCTGTCAGTGACATATGGTCGTGTTGTGGTTTATCTCATCTTCTTAAGGCCGATAACATTGTAATAGTCCCATCTGTCAGTGACATATGGTCGTGTTGTGGTTTATCTCATCTTCTTAAGGCCGATAACATTGTAATAGTCCCATCTGTCAGTGACATATGGTCGTGTTGTGGTTTATCTCATCTTCTTAAGGCCGATAACATTGTAATAGTCCCATCTGTCAGTGACATATGGTCGTGTTGTGGTTTATCTCATCTTCTTAAGGCCGATAACATTGTAATAGTCCCATCTGTCAGTGACATATGGTCGTGTTGTGGTTTATCTCATCTTCTTAAGGCCGATAACATTGTAATAGTCCCATCTGTCAGTGACATATGGTCGTGTTGTGGTTTATCTCATCTTCTTAAGGCCGATAACATTGTAATAGTCCCATCTGTCAGTGACATATGGTCGTGTTGTGGTTTATCTCATCTTCTTATCTTCTCTTCTTAAGGCCGATAACATTGTAATAGTCCCATCTGTCAGTGACATATGGTCGTGTTGTGGTTTATCTCATCTTCTTAAGGCCGATAACATTGTAATAGTCCCATCTGTCAGTGACATATGGTCGTGTTGTGGTTTATCTCATCTTCTTAAGGCCGATAACATTGTAATAGTCCCATCTGTCAGTGACATATGGTCGTGTTGTGGTTTATCTCATCTTCTTAAGGCCGATAACATTGTAATAGTCCCATCTGTCAGTGACATATGGTCGTGTTGTGGTTTATCTCATCTTCTTAAGGCCGATAACATTGTAATAGTCAGTGACATATGGTCGTGTCTGATAACATTGTAATAGTCCCATCTGTCAGTGACATATGGTCGTGTTGTGGTTTATCTCATCTTCTTAAGGCCGATAACATTGTAATAGTCCCATCTGTCAGTGACATATGGTCGTGTTGTGGTTTATCTCATCTTCTTAAGGCCGATAACATTGTAATAGTCCCATCTGTCAGTGACATATGGTCGTGTTGTGGTTTATCTCATCTTCTTAAGGCCGATAACATTGTAATAGTCCCATCTGTCAGTGACATATGGTCGTGTTGTGGTTTATCTCATCTTCTTAAGGCCGATAACATTGTAATAGTCCCATCTGTCAGTGACATATGGTCGTGTTGTGGTTTATCTCATCTTCTTAAGGCCGATAACATTGTAATAGTCCCATCTGTCAGTGACATATGGTCGTGTTGTGGTTTATCTCATCTTCTTAAGGCCGATAACATTGTAATAGTCCCATCTGTCAGTGACATATGGTCAGTGACATTGTAATAGTCCCATCTGTCAGTGACATATGGTGGTTTATCTCATCTTCTTAAGGCCGATAACATTGTAATAGTCCCATCTGTCAGTGACATATGGTCGTGTTGTGGTTTATCTCATCTTCTTAAGGCCGATAACATTGTAATAGTCCCATCTGTCAGTGACATATGGTCGTGTTGTGGTTTATCTCATCTTCTTAAGGCCGAGTAACATTGTAATAGTCCCATCTGTCAGTGACATATGGTCGTGTTGTGGTTTATCTCATCTTCTTAAGGCCGATAACATTGTAATAGTCCCATCTGTCAGTGACATATGGTCGTGTTGTGGTTTATCTCATCTTCTTAAGGCCGATAACATTGTAATAGTCCCATCTGTCAGTGACATATGGTCGTGTTGTGGTTTATCTCATCTTCTTAAGGCCGATAACATTGTAATAGTCCCATCTGTCAGTGACATATGGTCGTGTTGTGGTTTATCTCATCTTCTTAAGGCCGAGTAACATTGGTCGTGTTGTGGTTTATCTCATCTTCTTAGTCCCATCTGTCAGTGACATATGGTCGTGTTGTGGTTTATCTCATCTTCTTAAGGCCGATAACATTGTAATAGTCCCATCTGTCAGTGACATATGGTCGTGTTGTGGTTTATCTCATCTTCTTAAGGCCGATAACATTGTAATAGTCCCATCTGTCAGTGACATATGGTCGTGTTGTGGTTTATCTCATCTTCTTAAGGCCGATAACATTGTAATAGTCCCATCTGTCAGTGACATATGGTCGTGTTGTGGTTTATCTCATCTTCTTAAGGCCGATAACATTGTAATAGTCCCATCTGTCAGTGACATATCTCATCTTCTTAAGGCCGATAACATTGGTCCCATCTGTCAGTGACATATGGTGGTTTATCTCATCTTCTTAAGGCCGATAACATTGTAATAGTCCCATCTGTCAGTGACATATGGTCGTGTTGTGGTTTATCTCATCTTCTTAAGGCCGATAACATTGTAATAGTCCCATCTGTCAGTGACATATGGTCGTGTTGTGGTTTATCTCATCTTCTTAAGGCCGATAACATTGTAATAGTCCCATCTGTCAGTGACATATGGTCGTGTTGTGGTTTATCTCATCTTCTTAAGGCCGATAACATTGTAATAGTCCCATCTGTCAGTGACATATGGTCGTGTTGTGGTTTATCTCATCTTCTTAAGGCCGATAACATTGTAATAGTCCCATCTGTCAGTGACATATGGTCGTGTTGTGGTTTATCTCATCTTCTTAAGGCCGATAACATTGTAATAGTCCCATCTGTCAGTGACATATGGTCGTGTTGTGGTTTATCTCATCTTCTTAAGGCCGATAACATTGTAATAGTCCCATCTGTCAGTGACATATGGTCGTGTTGTGGTTTATCTCATCTTCTTAAGGCCGATAACATTGTAATAGTCCCATCTGTCAGTGACATATGGTCGTGTTGTGGTTTATCTCATCTTCTCCGATAACATTGTAATAGTCCCATCTGTCAGTGACATATGGTCGTGTTGTGGTTTATCTCATCTTCTTAAGGCCGATAACATTGTAATAGTCCCATCTGTCAGTGACATATGGTCGTGTTGTGGTTTATCTCATCTTCTTAAGGCCGATAACATTGTAATAGTCCCATCTGTCAGTGACATATGGTCGTGTTGTGGTTTATCTCATCTTCTTAAGGCCGATAACATTGTAATAGTCCCATCTGTCAGTGACATATGGTCGTGTTGTGGTTTATCTCATCTTCTTAAGGCCGATAACATTGTAATAGTCCCATCTGTCAGTGACATATGGTCGTGTTGTGGTTTATCTCATCTTCTTAAGGCCGATAACATTGTAATAGTCCCATCTGTCAGTGACATATGGTCGTGTTGTGGTTTATCTCATCTTCTTAAGGCCGATAACATTGTAATAGTCCCATCTGTCAGTGACATATGGTCGTGTTGTGGTTTATCTCATCTTCTTAAGGCCGATAACATTGTAATAGTCCCATCTGTCAGTGACATATGGTCGTGTTGTGGTTTATCTCATCTTCTTAAGGCCGATAACATTGTAATAGTCCCATCTGTCAGTGACATATGGTCGTGTTGTGGTTTATCTCATCTTCTTAAGGCCGATAACATTGTAATAGTCCCATCTGTCAGTGACATATGGTCGTGTTGTGGTTTATCTCATCTTCTTAAGGCCGATAACATTGTAATAGTCCCATCTGTCAGTGACATATGGTCGTGTTGTGGTTTATCTCATCTTCTTAAGGCCGATAACATTGTAATAGTCCCATCTGTCAGTGACATATGGTCATTGTGTCCCATCTGTCAGTGACATTTCGTGTCTCATCTTCTTAAGGCCGATAACATTGTAATAGTCCCATCTGTCAGTGACATATGGTCGTGTTGTGGTTTATCTCATCTTCTTAAGGCCGATAACATTGTAATAGTCCCATCTGTCAGTGACATATGGTCGTGTTGTGGTTTATCTCATCTTCTTAAGGCCGATAACATTGTAATAGTCCCATCTGTCAGTGACATATGGTCGTGTTGTGGTTTATCTCATCTTCTTAAGGCCGATAACATTGTAATAGTCCCATCTGTCAGTGACATATGGTCGTGTTGTGGTTTATCTCATCTTCCGATAACAAATAGTCCCATCTGCAGTGACATATGGTCGATAACATTTGTAATAGTCCCATCTGTCAGTGACATATGGTCGTGTTGTGGTTTATCTCATCTTCTTAAGGCCGATAACATTGTAATAGTCCCATCTGTCAGTGACATATGGTCGTGTTGTGGTTTATCTCATCTTCTTAAGGCCGATAACATTGTAATAGTCCCATCTGTCAGTGACATATGGTCGTGTTGTGGTTTATCTCATCTTCTTAAGGCCGATAACATTGTAATAGTCCCATCTGTCAGTGACATATGGTCGTGTTGTGGTTTATCTCATCTTCTTAAGGCCGATAACATTGTAATAGTCCCATCTGTCAGTGACATATGGTCGTGTTGTGGTTTATCTCATCTTCTTAAGGCCGATAACATTGTAATAGTCCCATCTGTCAGTGACATATGGTCGTGTTGTGGTTTATCTCATCTTCTTAAGGCCGATAACATTGTAATAGTCCCATCTGTCAGTGACATATGGTCGTGTTGTGGTTTATCTCATCTTCTTAAGGCCGATAACATTGTAATAGTCCCATCTGTCAGTGACATATGGTCGTGTTGTGGTTTATCTCATCTTCTTAAGGCCGATAACATTGTAATAGTCCCATCTGTCAGTGACATATGGTCGTGTTGTGGTTTATCTCATCTTCTTAAGGCCGATAACATTGTAATAGTCCCATCTGTCAGTGACATATGGTCGTGTTGTGGTTTATCTCATCTTCTTAAGGCCCATCTGTCAGTGACATATGGTCGTGTTGTGGTTTATCTCATCTTCTTAAGGCCGATAA
>NC_068450.1:31038822-31121322 GCF_023373465.1 Oncorhynchus keta
GTAATAGTCCCGTCTGTCAGTGATCATAATTGGTCGTGTTGTGGTTTTATCTCATCTTCTTAAGGCCGATAACATTGTAATAGTCCCATCTGTCAGTGACATATGGTCGTGTTGTGGTTTATCTCATCTTCTTAAGGCCGATAACATTGTAATAGTCCCATCTGTCAGTGACATATGGTACGTGTTGTGGTTTATCTCATCTTCTTAAGGCCGATAACATTGTAATAGTCCCATCTGTCAGTGACATATGGTCGTGTTGTGGTTTATCTCTATCTTCTTAAGGCCGATAACATTGTAATAGTCCCATCTGTCAGTGACATATGGTCGTGTTGTGGTTTATCTCATCTTCTTAAGGCCGATAACATTGTAATAGTCCCATCTGTCAGTGACATATGGTCGTGTTGTGGTTTATCTCATCTTCTTAAGGCCGATAACATTGTAATAGTCCCATCTGTCAGTGACATATGGTCGTGTTGTGGTTTATCTCATCTTCTTAAGGCCGATAACATTGTAATAGTCCCATCTGTCAGTGACATATGGTCGTGTTGTGGTTTATCTCATCTTCTTAAGGCCGATAACATTGTAATAGTCCCATCTGTCAGTGACATATGGTCGTGTTGTGGTTTATCTCATCTTCTTAAGGCCGATAACATTGTAATAGTCCCATCTGTCAGTGACATATGGTCGTGTTGTGGTTTATCTCATCTTCTTAAGGCCGATAACATTGTAATAGTCCCATCTGTCAGTGACATATGGTCGTGTTGTGTTTTATCTCATCTTCTTAAGGCCGATAACATTGTAATAGTCCCATCTGTCAGTGACATATGGTCGTGTTGTGGTTTATCTCATCTTCTTAAGGCCGATAACATTGTAATAGTCCCATCTGTCAGTGACATATGGTCGTGTTGTGGTTTATCTCATCTTCTTAAGGCCGATAACATTGTAATAGTCCATCTGTCAGTGACATATGGGTGTTGTGGTTTATCTCATCTTCTTAAGGCCGATAACATTGTAATAGTCCCATCTGTCAGTGACATATGGTCGTGTTGTGGTTTATCTCATCTTCTTAAGGCCGATAACATTGTAATAGTCCCATCTGTCAGTGACATATGAATCGTGTTGTGGTTTATCTCATCTTCTTAAGGCCGATAACATTGTAATAGTCCCATCTGTCAGTGACATATGGTCGTGTTGTGGTTTATCTCATCTTCTTAAGGCCGATAACATTGTAATAGTCCCATCTGTCAGTGACATATGGTCGTGTTGTGGTTTATCTCATCTTCTTAAGGCCGATAACATTGTAATAGTCCCATCTGTCAGTGACATATGGTCGTGTTGTGGTTTATCTCATCTTCTTAAGGCCGATAACATTGTAATAGTCCCATCTGTCAGTGACATATGGTCGTGTTGTGGTTTATCTCATCTTCTTAAGGCCGATAACATTGTAATAGTCCCATCTGTCAGTGACATATGGTCGTGTTGTGGTTTATCTCATCTTCTTAAGGCCGATAACATTGTAATAGTCCCATCTGTCAGTGACATATGGTCGTGTTGTGGTTTATCTCATCTTCTTAAGGCCGATAACATTGTAATAGTCCCATCTGTCAGTGACATATGGTCGTGTTGTGGTTTATCTCATCTTCTTAAGGCCGATAACATTGTAATAGTCCCATCTGTCAGTGACATATGGTCGTGTTGTGGTTTATCTCATCTTCTTAAGGCCGATAACATTGTAATAGTCCCATCTGTCAGTGACATATGGTCGTGTTGTGGTTTATCTCATCTTCTTAAGGCCGATAACATTGTAATAGTCCCATCTGTCAGTGACATATGGTCGTGTTGTGGTTTATCTCATCTTCTTAAGGCCGATAACATTGTAATAGTCCCATCTGTCAGTGACATATGGTCGTGTTGTGGTTTATCTCATCTTCTTAAGGCCGATAACATTGTAATAGTCCCATCTGTCAGTGACATATGGTCGTGTTGTGGTTTATCTCATCTTCTTAAGGCCGATAAGTCCCATTGTAATAGTCCCAGTCTGTCAGTGACATATGGTCGTGTTGTGGTTTATCTCATCTTCTTAAGGCCGATAACATTGTAATAGTCCCATCTGTCAGTGACATATGGTCGTGTTGTGGTTTATCTCATCTTCTTAAGGCCGATAACATTGTAATAGTCCCATCTGTCAGTGACATATGGTCGTGTTGTGGTTTATCTCATCTTCTTAAGGCCGATAACATTGTAATAGTCCCATCTGTCAGTGACATATGGTCGTGTTGTGGTTTATCTCATCTTCTTAAGGCCGATAACATTGTAATAGTCCCATCTGTCAGTGACATATGGTCGTGTTGTGGTTTATCTCATCTTCTTAAGGCCGATAACATTGTAATAGTCCCATCTGTCAGTGACATATGGTCGTGTTGTGGTTTATCTCATCTTCTTAAGGCCGATAACATTGTAATAGTCCCGTCTGTCAGTGACATATGGTCGTGTTGTGGTTTATCTCTCATCTTCTTAAGGCCGATAACATTGTAATAGTCCCGTCTGTCAGTGACATATGGTCGTGTTGTGGTTTATCTCATCTTCTTAAGGCCGATAACATTGTAATAGTCCCGTCTGTCAGTGACATATGGTCGTGTTGTGGTTTATCTCATCTTCTTAAGGCCGATAACATTGTAATAGTCCCGTCTGTCAGTGACATATGGTCGTGTTGTGGTTTATCTCATCTTCTTAAGGCCGATAACATTGTAATAGTCCCGTCTGTCAGTGACATATGGTCGTGTTGTGGTTTATCTCATCTTCTTAAGGCCGATAACATTGTAATAGTCCCATCTGTCAGTGACATATGGTCGTGTTGTGGTTTATCTCATCTTCTTAAGGCCGATAACATTGTAATAGTCCCATCTGTCAGTGACATATGGTCGTGTTGTGGTTTATCTCATCTTCTTAAGGCCGATAACATTGTAATAGTCCCGTCTGTCAGTGACATATGGTCGTGTTGTGGTTTATCTCATCTTCTTAAGGCCGATAACATTGTAATAGTCCCGTCTGTCAGTGACATATGGTCGTGTTGTGGTTTATCTCATCTTCTTAAGGCCGATAACATTGTAATAGTCCCGTCTGTCAGTGACATATGGTCGTGTTGTGGTTTATCTCATCTTCTTAAGGCCGATAACATTGTAATAGTCCCGTCTGTCAGTGACATATGGTCGTGTTGTGGTTTATCTCATCTTCTTAAGGCCGATAACATTGTAATAGTCCCGTCTGTCAGTGACATATGGTCGTGTTGTGGTTTATCTCATCTTCTTAAGGCCGATAACATTGTAATAGTCCCGTCTGTCAGTGACATATGGTCGTGTTGTGGTTTATCTCATCTTCTTAAGGCCGATAACATTGTAATAGTCCCTGTCTGTCAGTGACATATGGTCGTGTTGTGGTTTATCTCATCTTCTTAAGGCCGATAACATTGTAATAGTCCCGTCTGTCAGTGACATATGGTCGTGTCCCTGCCTGTCAGTGACATATGGTTGTGGTTTATCTCATCTTCTTAAGGCCGATAACATTGTAATAGTCCCATCTGTCAGTGACATATGGTCGTGTTGTGGTTTATCTCATCTTCTTAAGGCCGATAACATTGTAATAGTCCCATCTGTCAGTGACATATGGTCGTGTTGTGGTTTATCTCATCTTCTTAAGGCCGATAACATTGTAATAGTCCCATCTGTCAGTGACATATGGTCGTGTTGTGGTTTATCTCATCTTCTTAAGGCCGATAACATTGTAATAGTCCCGTCTGTCAGTGACATATGGTCGTGTTGTGGTTTATCTCATCTTCTTAAGGCCGATAACATTGTAATAGTCCCATCTGTCAGTGACATATGGTCGTGTTGTGGTTTATCTCATCTTCTTAAGGCCGATAACATTGTAATAGTCCCATCTGTCAGTGACATCTGTCAGTGACATATGGTCGTGTTGTGGTTTATCTCATCTTCTTAAGGCCGATAACATTGTAATAGTCCCATCTGTCAGTGACATATGGTCGTGTTGTGGTTTATCTCATCTTCTTAAGGCCGATAACATTGTAATAGTCCCATCTGTCAGTGACATATGGTCGTGTTGTGGTTTATCTCATCTTCTTAAGGCCGATAACATTGTAATAGTCCCATCTGTCAGTGACATATGGTCGTGTTGTGGTTTATCTCATCTTCTTAAGGCCGATAACATTGTAATAGTCCCATCTGTCAGTGACATATGGTCGTGTTGTGGTTTATCTCATCTTCTTAAGGCCGATAACATTGTAATAGTCCCATCTGTCAGTGACATATGGTCGTGTTGTGGTTTATCTCATCTTCTTAAGGCCGATAACATTGTAATAGTCCCATCTGTCAGTGACATATGGTCGTGTTGTGGTTTATCTCATCTTCTTAAGGCCGATAACATTGTAATAGTCCCATCTGTCAGTGACATATGGTCGTGTTGTGGTTTATCTCATCTTCTTAAGGCCGATAACATTGTAATAGTCCCATCTGTCAGTGACATATGGGTGTCGTGTTGTGGTTTATCTCATCTTCTTAAGGCCGATAACATTGTAATAGTCCCATCTGTCAGTGACATATGGTCGTGTTGTGGTTTATCTCATCTTCTTAAGGCCGATAACATTGTAATAGTCCCATCTGTCAGTGACATATGGTCGTGTTGTGGTTTATCTCATCTTCTTAAGGCCGATAACATTGTAATAGTCCCATCTGTCAGTGACATATGGTCGTGTTGTGGTTTATCTCATCTTCTTAAGGCCGATAACATTGTAATAGTCCCATCTGTCAGTGACATATGGTCGTGTTGTGGTTTATCTCATCTTCTTAAGGCCGATAACATTGTAATAGTCCCATCTGTCAGTGACATATGGTCGTGTTGTGGTTTATCTCATCTTCTTAAGGCCGATAACATTGTAATAGTCCCATCTGTCAGTGACATATGGTCGTGTTGTGGTTTATCTCATCTTCTTAAGGCCGATAACATTGTAATAGTCCCATCTGTCAGTGACATATGGTCGTGTTGTGGTTTATCTCATCTTCTTAAGGCCGATAACATTGTAATAGTCCCATCTGTCAGTGACATATGGTCGTGTTGTGGTTTATCTCATCTTCTTAAGGCCGATAACATTGTAATAGTCCCATCTGTCAGTGACATATGGTCGTGTTGTGGTTTATCTCATCTTCTTAAGGCCGATAACATTGTAATAGTCCCATCTGTCAGTGACATATGGTCGTGTTGTGGTTTATCTCATCTTCTTAAGGCCGATAACATTGTAATAGTCCCATCTGTCAGTGACATATGGTCGTGTTGTGGTTTATCTCATCTTCTTAAGGCCGATAACATTGTAATAGTCCCATCTGTCAGTGACATATGGTCGTGTTGTGGTTTATCTCATCTTCTTAAGGCCGATAACATTGTAATAGTCCCATCTGTCAGTGACATATGGTCGTGTTGTGGTTTATCTCATCTTCTTAAGGCCGATAACATTGTAATAGTCCCATCTGTCAGTGACATATGGTCGTGTTGTGGTTTATCTCATCTTCTTAAGGCCGATAACATTGTAATAGTCCCATCTGTCAGTGACATATGGTCGTGTTGTGGTTTATCTCATCTTCTTAAGGCCGATAACATTGTAATAGTCCCATCTGTCAGTGACATATGGTCGTGTTGTGGTTTATCTCATCTTCTTAAGGCCGATAACATTGTAATAGTCCCATCTGTCAGTGACATATGGTCGTGTTGTGGTTTATCTCATCTTCTTAAGGCCGATAACATTGTAATAGTCCCATCTGTCAGTGACATATGGTCGTGTTGTGGTTTATCTCATCTTCTTAAGGCCGATAACATTGTAATAGTCCCATCTGTCAGTGACATATGGTCGTGTTGTGGTTTATCTCATCTTCTTAAGGCCGATAACATTGTAATAGTCCCATCTGTCAGTGACATATGGTCGTGTTGTGGTTTATCTCATCTTCTTAAGGCCGATAACATTGTAATAGTCCCATCTGTCAGTGACATATGGTCGTGTTGTGGTTTATCTCATCTTCTTAAGGCCGATAACATTGTAATAGTCCCATCTGTCAGTGACATATGGTCGTGTTGTGGTTTATCTCATCTTCTTAAGGCCGATAACATTGTAATAGTCCCATCTGTCAGTGACATATGGTCGTGTTGTGGTTTATCTCATCTTCTTAAGGCCGATAACATTGTAATAGTCCCATCTGTCAGTGACATATGGTCGTGTTGTGGTTTATCTCATCTTCTTAAGGCCGATAACATTGTAATAGTCCCATCTGTCAGTGACATATGGTCGTGTTGTGGTTTATCTCATCTTCTTAAGGCCGATAACATTGTAATAGTCCCATCTGTCAGTGACATATGGTCGTGTTGTGGTTTATCTCATCTTCTTAAGGCCGATAACATTGTAATAGTCCCATCTGTCAGTGACATATGGTCGTGTTGTGGTTTATCTCATCTTCTTAAGGCCGATAACATTGTAATAGTCCCATCTGTCAGTGACATATGGTCGTGTTGTGGTTTATCTCATCTTCTTAAGGCCGATTAAGGCCGATAACATTGTAATAGTCCCATCTGTCAGTGACATATGGTCGTGTTGTGGTTTATCTCATCTTCTTAAGGCCGATAACATTGTAATAGTCCCATCTGTCAGTGACATATGGTCGTGTTGTGGTTTATCTCATCTTCTTAAGGCCGATAACATTGTAATAGTCCCATCTGTCAGTGACATATGGTCGTGTTGTGGTTTATCTCATCTTCTTAAGGCCGATAACATTGTAATAGTCCCGTCTGTCAGTGACATATGGTCGTGTTGTGGTTTATCTCATCTTCTTAAGGCCGATAACATTGTAATAGTCCCGTCTGTCAGTGACATATGGTCGTGTTGTGGTTTATCTCATCTTCTTAAGGCCGATAACATTGTAATAGTCCCGTCTGTCAGTGACATATGGTCGTGTTGTGGTTTATCTCATCTTCTTAAGGCCGATAACATTGTAATAGTCCCGTCTGTCAGTGACATATGGTCGTGTTGTGGTTTATCTCATCTTCTTAAGGCCGATAACATTGTAATAGTCCCGTCTGTCAGTGACATATGGTCGTGTTGTGGTTTATCTCATCTTCTTAAGGCCGATAACATTGTAATAGTCCCGTCTGTCAGTGACATATGGTCGTGTTGTGGTTTATCTCATCTTCTTAAGGCCGATAACATTGTAATAGTCCCGTCTGTCAGTGACATATGGTCGTGTTGTGGTTTATCTCATCTTCTTAAGGCCGATAACATTGTAATAGTCCCGTCTGTCAGTGACATATGGTCGTGTTGTGGTTTATCTCATCTTCTTAAGGCCGATAACATTGTAATAGTCCCGTCTGTCAGTGACATATGGTCGTGTTGTGGTTTATCTCATCTTCTTAAGGCCGATAACATTGTAATAGTCCCGTCTGTCAGTGACATATGGTCGTGTTGTGGTTTATCTCATCTTCTTAAGGCCGATAACATTGTAATAGTCCCGTCTGTCAGTGACATATGGTCGTGTTGTGGTTTATCTCATCTTCTTAAGGCCGATAACATTGTAATAGTCCCGTCTGTCAGTGACATATGGTCGTGTTGTGGTTTATCTCATCTTCTTAAGGCCGATAACATTGTAATAGTCCCGTCTGTCAGTGACATATGGTCGTGTTGTGGTTTATCTCATCTTCTTAAGGCCGATAACATTGTAATAGTCCCGTCTGTCAGTGACATATGGTCGTGTTGTGGTTTATCTCATCTTCTTAAGGCCGATAACATTGTAATAGTCCCGTCTGTCAGTGACATATGGTCGTGTTGTGGTTTATCTCATCTTCTTAAGGCCGATAACATTGTAATAGTCCCGTCTGTCAGTGACATATGGTCGTGTTGTGGTTTATCTCATCTTCTTAAGGCCGATAACATTGTAATAGTCCCATCTGTCAGTGACATATGGTCGTGTTGTGGTTTATCTCATCTTCTTAAGGCCGATAACATTGTAATAGTCCCGTCTGTCAGTGACATATGGTCGTGTTGTGGTTTATCTCATCTTCTTAAGGCCGATAACATTGTAATAGTCCCATCTGTCAGTGACATATGGTCGTGTTGTGGTTTATCTCATCTTCTTAAGGCCGATAACATTGTAATAGTCCCATCTGTCAGTGACATATGGTCGTGTTGTGGTTTATCTCATCTTCTTAAGGCCGATAACATTGTAATAGTCCCATCTGTCAGTGACATATGGTCGTGTTGTGGTTTATCTCATCTTCTTAAGGCCGATAACATTGTAATAGTCCCATCTGTCAGTGACATATGGTCGTGTTGTGGTTTATCTCATCTTCTTAAGGCCGATAACATTGTAATAGTCCCATCTGTCAGTGACATATGGTCGTGTTGTGGTTTATCTCATCTTCTTAAGGCCGATAACATTGTAATAGTCCCATCTGTCAGTGACATATGGTCGTGTTGTGGTTTATCTCATCTTCTTAAGGCCGATAACATTGTAATAGTCCCATCTGTCAGTGACATATGGTCGTGTTGTGGTTTATCTCATCTTCTTAAGGCCGATAACATTGTAATAGTCCCATCTGTCAGTGACATATGGTCGTGTTGTGGTTTATCTCATCTTCTTAAGGCCGATAACATTGTAATAGTCCCATCTGTCAGTGACATATGGTCGTGTTGTGGTTTATCTCATCTTCTTAAGGCCGATAACATTGTAATAGTCCCATCTGTCAGTGACATATGGTCGTGTTGTGGTTTATCTCATCTTCTTAAGGCCGATAACATTGTAATAGTCCCATCTGTCAGTGACATATGGTCGTGTTGTGGTTTATCTCATCTTCTTAAGGCCGATAACATTGTAATAGTCCCATCTGTCAGTGACATATGGTCGTGTTGTGGTTTATCTCATCTTCTTAAGGCCGATAACATTGTAATAGTCCCATCTGTCAGTGACATATGGTCGTGTTGTGGTTTATCTCATCTTCTTAAGGCCGATAACATTGTAATAGTCCCATCTGTCAGTGACATATGGTCGTGTTGTGGTTTATCTCATCTTCTTAAGGCCGATAACATTGTAATAGTCCCATCTGTCAGTGACATATGGTCGTGTTGTGGTTTATCTCATCTTCTTAAGGCCGATAACATTGTAATAGTCCCATCTGTCAGTGACATATGGTCGTGTTGTGGTTTATCTCATCTTCTTAAGGCCGATAACATTGTAATAGTCCCATCTGTCAGTGACATATGGTCGTGTTGTGGTTTATCTCATCTTCTTAAGGCCGATAACATTGTAATAGTCCCATCTGTCAGTGACATATGGTCGTGTTGTGGTTTATCTCATCTTCTTAAGGCCGATAACATTGTAATAGTCCCATCTGTCAGTGACATATGGTCGTGTTGTGGTTTATCTCATCTTCTTAAGGCCGATAACATTGTAATAGTCCCATCTGTCAGTGACATATGGTCGTGTTGTGGTTTATCTCATCTTCTTAAGGCCGATAACATTGTAATAGTCCCATCTGTCAGTGACATATGGTCGTGTTGTGGTTTATCTCATCTTCTTAAGGCCGATAACATTGTAATAGTCCCATCTGTCAGTGACATATGGTCGTGTTGTGGTTTATCTCATCTTCTTAAGGCCGATAACATTGTAATAGTCCCATCTGTCAGTGACATATGGTCGTGTTGTGGTTTATCTCATCTTCTTAAGGCCGATAACATTGTAATAGTCCCATCTGTCAGTGACATATGGTCGTGTTGTGGTTTATCTCATCTTCTTAAGGCCGATAACATTGTAATAGTCCCATCTGTCAGTGACATATGGTCGTGTTGTGGTTTATCTCATCTTCTTAAGGCCGATAACATTGTAATAGTCCCATCTGTCAGTGACATATGGTCGTGTTGTGGTTTATCTCATCTTCTTAAGGCCGATAACATTGTAATAGTCCCATCTGTCAGTGACATATGGTCGTGTTGTGGTTTATCTCATCTTCTTAAGGCCGATAACATTGTAATAGTCCCATCTGTCAGTGACATATGGTCGTGTTGTGGTTTATCTCATCTTCTTAAGGCCGATAACATTGTAATAGTCCCATCTGTCAGTGACATATGGTCGTGTTGTGGTTTATCTCATCTTCTTAAGGCCGATAACATTGTAATAGTCCCATCTGTCAGTGACATATGGTCGTGTTGTGGTTTATCTCATCTTCTTAAGGCCGATAACATTGTAATAGTCCCATCTGTCAGTGACATATGGTCGTGTTGTGGTTTATCTCATCTTCTTAAGGCCGATAACATTGTAATAGTCCCATCTGTCAGTGACATATGGTCGTGTTGTGGTTTATCTCATCTTCTTAAGGCCGATAACATTGTAATAGTCCCATCTGTCAGTGACATATGGTCGTGTTGTGGTTTATCTCATCTTCTTAAGGCCGATAACATTGTAATAGTCCCATCTGTCAGTGACATATGGTCGTGTTGTGGTTTATCTCATCTTCTTAAGGCCGATAACATTGTAATAGTCCCATCTGTCAGTGACATATGGTCGTGTTGTGGTTTATCTCATCTTCTTAAGGCCGATAACATTGTAATAGTCCCATCTGTCAGTGACATATGGTCGTGTTGTGGTTTATCTCATCTTCTTAAGGCCGATAACATTGTAATAGTCCCATCTGTCAGTGACATATGGTCGTGTTGTGGTTTATCTCATCTTCTTAAGGCCGATAACATTGTAATAGTCCCATCTGTCAGTGACATATGGTCGTGTTGTGGTTTATCTCATCTTCTTAAGGCCGATAACATTGTAATAGTCCCATCTGTCAGTGACATATGGTCGTGTTGTGGTTTATCTCATCTTCTTAAGGCCGATAACATTGTAATAGTCCCATCTGTCAGTGACATATGGTCGTGTTGTGGTTTATCTCATCTTCTTAAGGCCGATAACATTGTAATAGTCCCATCTGTCAGTGACATATGGTCGTGTTGTGGTTTATCTCATCTTCTTAAGGCCGATAACATTGTAATAGTCCCATCTGTCAGTGACATATGGTCGTGTTGTGGTTTATCTCATCTTCTTAAGGCCGATAACATTGTAATAGTCCCATCTGTCAGTGACATATGGTCGTGTTGTGGTTTATCTCATCTTCTTAAGGCCGATAACATTGTAATAGTCCCATCTGTCAGTGACATATGGTCGTGTTGTGGTTTATCTCATCTTCTTAAGGCCGATAACATTGTAATAGTCCCATCTGTCAGTGACATATGGTCGTGTTGTGGTTTATCTCATCTTCTTAAGGCCGATAACATTGTAATAGTCCCATCTGTCAGTGACATATGGTCGTGTTGTGGTTTATCTCATCTTCTTAAGGCCGATAACATTGTAATAGTCCCATCTGTCAGTGACATATGGTCGTGTTGTGGTTTATCTCATCTTCTTAAGGCCGATAACATTGTAATAGTCCCATCTGTCAGTGACATATGGTCGTGTTGTGGTTTATCTCATCTTCTTAAGGCCGATAACATTGTAATAGTCCCATCTGTCAGTGACATATGGTCGTGTTGTGGTTTATCTCATCTTCTTAAGGCCGATAACATTGTAATAGTCCCATCTGTCAGTGACATATGGTCGTGTTGTGGTTTATCTCATCTTCTTAAGGCCGATAACATTGTAATAGTCCCATCTGTCAGTGACATATGGTCGTGTTGTGGTTTATCTCATCTTCTTAAGGCCGATAACATTGTAATAGTCCCATCTGTCAGTGACATATGGTCGTGTTGTGGTTTATCTCATCTTCTTAAGGCCGATAACATTGTAATAGTCCCATCTGTCAGTGACATATGGTCGTGTTGTGGTTTATCTCATCTTCTTAAGGCCGATAACATTGTAATAGTCCCATCTGTCAGTGACATATGGTCGTGTTGTGGTTTATCTCATCTTCTTAAGGCCGATAACATTGTAATAGTCCCATCTGTCAGTGACATATGGTCGTGTTGTGGTTTATCTCATCTTCTTAAGGCCGATAACATTGTAATAGTCCCATCTGTCAGTGACATATGGTCGTGTTGTGGTTTATCTCATCTTCTTAAGGCCGATAACATTGTAATAGTCCCATCTGTCAGTGACATATGGTCGTGTTGTGGTTTATCTCATCTTCTTAAGGCCGATAACATTGTAATAGTCCCATCTGTCAGTGACATATGGTCGTGTTGTGGTTTATCTCATCTTCTTAAGGCCGATAACATTGTAATAGTCCCATCTGTCAGTGACATATGGTCGTGTTGTGGTTTATCTCATCTTCTTAAGGCCGATAACATTGTAATAGTCCCATCTGTCAGTGACATATGGTCGTGTTGTGGTTTATCTCATCTTCTTAAGGCCGATAACATTGTAATAGTCCCATCTGTCAGTGACATATGGTCGTGTTGTGGTTTATCTCATCTTCTTAAGGCCGATAACATTGTAATAGTCCCATCTGTCAGTGACATATGGTCGTGTTGTGGTTTATCTCATCTTCTTAAGGCCGATAACATTGTAATAGTCCCATCTGTCAGTGACATATGGTCGTGTTGTGGTTTATCTCATCTTCTTAAGGCCGATAACATTGTAATAGTCCCATCTGTCAGTGACATATGGTCGTGTTGTGGTTTATCTCATCTTCTTAAGGCCGATAACATTGTAATAGTCCCATCTGTCAGTGACATATGGTCGTGTTGTGGTTTATCTCATCTTCTTAAGGCCGATAACATTGTAATAGTCCCATCTGTCAGTGACATATGGTCGTGTTGTGGTTTATCTCATCTTCTTAAGGCCGATAACATTGTAATAGTCCCATCTGTCAGTGACATATGGTCGTGTTGTGGTTTATCTCATCTTCTTAAGGCCGATAACATTGTAATAGTCCCGTCTGTCAGTGACATATGGTCGTGTTGTGGTTTATCTCATCTTCTTAAGGCCGATAACATTGTAATAGTCCCGTCTGTCAGTGACATATGGTCGTGTTGTGGTTTATCTCATCTTCTTAAGGCCGATAACATTGTAATAGTCCCGTCTGTCAGTGACATATGGTCGTGTTGTGGTTTATCTCATCTTCTTAAGGCCGATAACATTGTAATAGTCCCGTCTGTCAGTGACATATGGTCGTGTTGTGGTTTATCTCATCTTCTTAAGGCCGATAACATTGTAATAGTCCCATCTGTCAGTGACATATGGTCGTGTTGTGGTTCATCTCATCTTCTTAAGGCCGATAACATTGTAATAGTCCCATCTGTCAGTGACATATGGTCGTGTTGTGGTTTATCTCATCTTCTTAAGGCCGATAACATTGTAATAGTCCCATCTGTCAGTGACATATGGTCGTGTTGTGGTTTATCTCATCTTCTTAAGGCCGATAACATTGTAATAGTCCCATCTGTCAGTGACATATGGTCGTGTTGTGGTTTATCTCATCTTCTTAAGGCCGATAACATTGTAATAGTCCCATCTGTCAGTGACATATGGTCGTGTTGTGGTTTATCTCATCTTCTTAAGGCCGATAACATTGTAATAGTCCCATCTGTCAGTGACATATGGTCGTGTTGTGGTTTATCTCATCTTCTTAAGGCCGATAACATTGTAATAGTCCCATCTGTCAGTGACATATGGTCGTGTTGTGGTTTATCTCATCTTCTTAAGGCCGATAACATTGTAATAGTCCCATCTGTCAGTGACATATGGTCGTGTTGTGGTTTATCTCATCTTCTTAAGGCCGATAACATTGTAATAGTCCCATCTGTCAGTGACATATGGTCGTGTTGTGGTTTATCTCATCTTCTTAAGGCCGATAACATTGTAATAGTCCCATCTGTCAGTGACATATGGTCGTGTTGTGGTTTATCTCATCTTCTTAAGGCCGATAACATTGTAATAGTCCCATCTGTCAGTGACATATGGTCGTGTTGTGGTTTATCTCATCTTCTTAAGGCCGATAACATTGTAATAGTCCCATCTGTCAGTGACATATGGTCGTGTTGTGGTTTATCTCATCTTCTTAAGGCCGATAACATTGTAATAGTCCCATCTGTCAGTGACATATGGTCGTGTTGTGGTTTATCTCATCTTCTTAAGGCCGATAACATTGTAATAGTCCCATCTGTCAGTGACATATGGTCGTGTTGTGGTTTATCTCATCTTCTTAAGGCCGATAACATTGTAATAGTCCCATCTGTCAGTGACATATGGTCGTGTTGTGGTTTATCTCATCTTCTTAAGGCCGATAACATTGTAATAGTCCCATCTGTCAGTGACATATGGTCGTGTTGTGGTTTATCTCATCTTCTTAAGGCCGATAACATTGTAATAGTCCCATCTGTCAGTGACATATGGTCGTGTTGTGGTTTATCTCATCTTCTTAAGGCCGATAACATTGTAATAGTCCCATCTGTCAGTGACATATGGTCGTGTTGTGGTTTATCTCATCTTCTTAAGGCCGATAACATTGTAATAGTCCCATCTGTCAGTGACATATGGTCGTGTTGTGGTTTATCTCATCTTCTTAAGGCCGATAACATTGTAATAGTCCCATCTGTCAGTGACATATGGTCGTGTTGTGGTTTATCTCATCTTCTTAAGGCCGATAACATTGTAATAGTCCCATCTGTCAGTGACATATGGTCGTGTTGTGGTTTATCTCATCTTCTTAAGGCCGATAACATTGTAATAGTCCCATCTGTCAGTGACATATGGTCGTGTTGTGGTTTATCTCATCTTCTTAAGGCCGATAACATTGTAATAGTCCCATCTGTCAGTGACATATGGTCGTGTTGTGGTTTATCTCATCTTCTTAAGGCCGATAACATTGTAATAGTCCCATCTGTCAGTGACATATGGTCGTGTTGTGGTTTATCTCATCTTCTTAAGGCCGATAACATTGTAATAGTCCCATCTGTCAGTGACATATGGTCGTGTTGTGGTTTATCTCATCTTCTTAAGGCCGATAACATTGTAATAGTCCCATCTGTCAGTGACATATGGTCGTGTTGTGGTTTATCTCATCTTCTTAAGGCCGATAACATTGTAATAGTCCCATCTGTCAGTGACATATGGTCGTGTTGTGGTTTATCTCATCTTCTTAAGGCCGATAACATTGTAATAGTCCCATCTGTCAGTGACATATGGTCGTGTTGTGGTTTATCTCATCTTCTTAAGGCCGATAACATTGTAATAGTCCCATCTGTCAGTGACATATGGTCGTGTTGTGGTTTATCTCATCTTCTTAAGGCCGATAACATTGTAATAGTCCCATCTGTCAGTGACATATGGTCGTGTTGTGGTTTATCTCATCTTCTTAAGGCCGATAACATTGTAATAGTCCCATCTGTCAGTGACATATGGTCGTGTTGTGGTTTATCTCATCTTCTTAAGGCCGATAACATTGTAATAGTCCCATCTGTCAGTGACATATGGTCGTGTTGTGGTTTATCTCATCTTCTTAAGGCCGATAACATTGTAATAGTCCCATCTGTCAGTGACATATGGTCGTGTTGTGGTTTATCTCATCTTCTTAAGGCCGATAACATTGTAATAGTCCCATCTGTCAGTGACATATGGTCGTGTTGTGGTTTATCTCATCTTCTTAAGGCCGATAACATTGTAATAGTCCCATCTGTCAGTGACATATGGTCGTGTTGTGGTTCATCTCATCTTCTTAAGGCCGATAACATTGTAATAGTCCCATCTGTCAGTGACATATGGTCGTGTTGTGGTTTATCTCATCTTCTTAAGGCCGATAACATTGTAATAGTCCCATCTGTCAGTGACATATGGTCGTGTTGTGGTTCATCTCATCTTCTTAAGGCCGATAACATTGTAATAGTCCCATCTGTCAGTGACATATGGTCGTGTTGTGGTTTATCTCATCTTCTTAAGGCCGATAACATTGTAATAGTCCCATCTGTCAGTGACCGAGACAGCTTGTAATTCTCAAGGCAAGAACGACATCATCAAGGACATTCACACTTGTTTGCATCTCCGCCGTCTCTAGTCCCATCTGTCAGTGACATATGGTCGTGTTGTGGTTCATCCATCAGTGGGCTTCGATATGCTACACACACATTCAGAGACATATGGCACACAGACGTTTATCTCATCTTCTTAAGGCCGATAACATTGTAATAGTCCCCATCTGTCAGTGACACAGATGCAAAATCATTTATCTCATCTTCACACAGAGGGAGGGTTAGCGTAATAGTCCCTCCTGTGCTGGTTAGTGTGAGTCCTCTCATCTTGTGAAGGAGGGACTATGGAGGAGGATCAGAGGTGTGTATCTGTGGAACTCAAGGTCACTGACAAAGTGAAGTGGAGACGTGCACACAGACTTCACCCTTTCTCACTGTATCCCTCCTCTCCTCACTGTCTCTATCTCTATCCTCTCACTGGCCCTAACCCTGTCTATCCTCACTGTCTATGACCCCTCATCCTCTCACTGTCTCCCTCCCCCTCTCTATCCTCTCACTGTATCCCTCCCATCTCTCAGTGACATATCACTGTCTCCCTCCCCTCTCTATCCTCTTCACTGTCTCCCTCTCCCTCTCTATCCTCTCATCTGTCAGTGACCTCCCCTTCTATCCTCTCACTGTAATCTCCCATCCATCCTCTCTACTCTCACTGTCTCCCTTATCTCTATCTTCTCACTGTCTCCCTCCCCTAACATTCTCACTGTCCCCTCCCCTCTCTACACTCTCACTGTCTCCCTCCCCTCTTCTATCCGATAACACTGTAATCTCCCTCCTCTCTATCCTCTCACTGTCTCCCTCCCCTCTCTATCCTCTCACTGTCTCCTCCCCCTATCTCTATCTTCTCTCACTGTCTCCCTCCCCTCTCTATCCATCTCACTGTCTCCCTCCCCTCTCTATCCTCTCACTGTCTCCTCCCCTCTCTCTATCCTCTCATCTCATCTGTCTCCCTCCCCTCTCTATCCTCTCACTGTCTCCTCCCCTCTCTATCCTCTCATGTATCCCTCCTCCTCTCTATCCTCTCACTGTCTCCCTCCCCTCTCTATCCTCTCACTGTATCCCTCCCCTCTCTATCCTCTCACTGTCTCCCCCCCTCTCTATCCTCTCAATGTATCCCTCCCCCGCTCTATCCTCTCACTGTATCCCTCCCCTCTCTATCCTCTCACTGTCTCCCTCCCCTCTCTATCCTCTCACTGTCTCCCTCCCCCTCTCTAGCCTCTCACTGTATCCTCCCCTCTCTATCCTCTCACTGTCTCCCTCCCCGCTCTATCCTCTCACTGTCTCCCTCCCCTCTCTATCCTCTCACTGTCTCCCTCCCCTCTCTATCCTCTCACTGTATCCCTCCCGACTCTATCCTCTCACTGTCTCCCTCCCCACTCTATCCTCTCACTGTCTCCCTCCCCTTCTCTATCCTCTCACTGTCTCCTCCTCTCTATCCTCTCACTGTCTCCCTCCCCTCTCTATCCTCTCACTGTCTCTCCCCTCTATCCTCTCACTGTCTCCCTCCCCTCTCTATCCTCTCACTGTCTCCCTCCCCCCTCTCTATCCCTCTCACTGTCTCCCTCCCCTCTCTATCCTCTCACTGTCTCCCTCCCCTCTCATCCTCTCACTGTCTCCCTCCCCTCTCTATCCTCTCACTGTCTCCCTCCCCTCTCTATCCTCTCACTGTCTCCTCCCCCTCTCTATCCTCTCTGTCTCCCTCCCCTCTCTATTCTCACTGTCTCCCTCCCCTCTCTATCCTCTCACTGTCTCCCTCCCCTTTATCCTCTCACTGTCTCCCTCCCCTCTCTATCCTCTCACTGTCTCCCTCCCCCTCTCTATCCTCTCACTGTCTCCCTCCCTTCTATCCTCTCACTGTCTCCCTCCCCTCTCTATCCTCTCACTGTCTCCTCCCCTCTCTATCCTCTCACTGTCTCCCTCCCCTCTCTATCCTCTCACTGTCTCCCTCCCCTGTCTATCCTCTCACTGTCTCCCTCCCCCTCTCTATCCTCTCACTGTCTCCCTCCCCTCTCTATCCTCTCACTGTCTCCTCCCCTCTCTATCCTCTCACTGTCTCCTCCCCAGACATCCCTCCCCTCTCTATCCTCTCACTGTCTCCTCCCCTCTCTATCCTCTCACTGTCTCCCTCCCCTCTCTATCCTCTCACTGTCTCCCTCCCCCTCTCTATCCTCTCACTGTCTCCCTCCCCCTCTCTATCCTCTCACTGTCTCCCTCCCCTCTATCCTCTCACTGTCTCCCTCCCCTCTCTATCCTCTCACTGTCTCCCTCCCCTCTCTATCCTCTCACTGTCTCCCTCCCCTCTCTATCCTCTCACTGTCTCCCTCCCCTCTCTATCCTCTCACTGTCTCCCTCCCCTCTCTATCCTCTCACTGTATCCCTCCCCTCTCTATCCTTTCACTGTATCCCTCCCCTCTCTATCATCTCACTGTCTCCCTCCCCTCTCTATCCTCTCACTGTCTCCCTCCCCTCTCTATCCTCTCACTGTCTCCTCCCCTCTCTATCCTCTCACTGTCTCCCTCCCCTCTCTATCCTCTCACTGTCTCCCTCCCCCTCTCTATCCTCTCACTGTCTCCCTCCCCTCTCTATCCTCTCACTGTATCCCTCCCCCTCTCTATCCTCTCACTGTATCCCTCCCCTCTCTATCCTCTCACTGTATCCCTCCCCTCTCTATCCTCTCACTGTATCCCTCCCCTCTCTATCCTCTCACTGTATCCCCCCCTCTCTATCCTCTCCCTGTATCCCTCCCCCTCTCTATCCTCTCACTGTATCCCTCCCCCTCTCTATCCTCTCACTGTATCCCTCCCCCTCTCTATCCTCTCACTGTATCCCTCCCCCTCTCTATCCTCTCACTGTATCCCTCCCCCTCTCTATCCTCTCACTGTCTCCCTCCCCTCTCTATCCTCTCACTGTCTCCCCCTCTCTATCCTCTCACTGTCTCCCCCTCTCTATCCTCTCACTGTCTGTCTCCCCCTCTCTATCCTCTCACTGTCTGTCTCCCCCTCTCTATCCTCTCACTGTCTGTCTCCCCCTTTCTATCCTCTGACTCTCTCCCTCCCCCTCTCTATCCTCTGACTCTCTCCCTCCCCCTCTCTATCCTCTCACTGTCTCCCCCTCTCTATCCTCTGACTCTCTCCCTCCCCCTCTCTATCCTCTGACTCTCCCTCCCCCTCTCTATCCTCTGACTCTCTCCCTCCCCCTCTCTATCCTCTGACTGTCTCCCTCCCCTCTCTATCCTCTCACTGTCTCCCTCCCCCTCTCTATCCTCTCACTGTCTCCCTCCCCTCTCTATCCTCTCACTGTCTCCTCCCCTCTCTATCCTCTCACTGTCTCCCTCCCCTCTCTATCCTCTCACTGTCTCCCTCCCCCCTCTCTATCCTCTCACTGTCTCCCTCCCCCTCTCTATCCTCTCACTGTCTCCCTCCCCCTCTCTATCCTCTCACTGTCTCCCTCCCCTCTCTATCCTCTCACTGTCTCCCTCCCCTCTCTATCCTCTCACTATCTCCCTCCCCTCTCTATCCTCTCACTGTCTCCCTCCCCTCTCTATCCTCTCACTGTATCCCTCCCCTCTCTATCCTCTCACTGTATCCCTCCCCCTCTCTATCCTTTCACTGTATCCCTCCCCTCTCTATCATCTCACTGTCTCCCTCCCCTCTCTATCCTCTCACTGTCTCCCTCCCCCTCTCTATCCTCTCACTGTCTCCCTCCCCTCTCTATCCTCTCACTGTATCCCTCCCCTCTCTATCCTCTCACTGTATCCCTCCCCCTCTCTATCCTCTCACTGTATCCCTCCCCCTCTCTATCCTCTCACTGTATCCCTCCCCTCTCTATCCTCTCACTGTCTCCCTCCCCTCTCTATCCTCTCACTGTCTCCCTCCCCTCTCTATCCTCTCACTGTCTCCCTCCCCCTCTCTATCCTCTCACTGTCTCCCTCCCCTCTCTATCCTCTCACTGTCTCCTCTATCCTCTCACTGTCTCCTCTCTATCCTCTCACTGTCTCCTCCTCTCTATCCTCTCACTGTCTCCTCCTCTCTATCCTCTCACTGTCTCCCTCCCCCTCTCTATCCTCTCACTGTCTCCCCCTCTCTATCCTCTCACTGTCTGTCTCCTCCTCTCTATCCTCTCACTGTCTCCTCCCCCTCTCTATCCTCTCACTGTCTCCCTCCCCTCTCTATCCTCTCACTGTCTCCCTCCCCCCTCTCTATCCTCTCACTGTCTCCCTCCCCCTCTCTATCCTCTCACTGTCTCCCTCCCCTCTCTATCCTCTCACTGTCTCCCTCCCCTCTCTATCCTCTCACTATCTCCCTCCCCTCTCTATCCTCTCACTGTCTCCCTCCCCCTCTCTATCCTCTCACTGTATCCCTCCCCCTCTCTATCCTCTCACTGTATCCCTCCCCCTCTCTATCCTCTCACTGTATCCCCCCCCCTCTCTATCCTCTCACTGTCTCCCTCCCCCTCTCTATCCTCTCACTGTATCCCTCCCCCTCTCTATCCTCTCACTGTCTCCCTCCCCCTCTCTATCCTCTCACTGTATCCCTCCCCCTCTCTATCCTCTCACTGTATCCCTCCCCCTCTCTATCCTCTCACTGTATCCCTCCCCCTCTCTATCCTCTCACTGTATCCCTCCCCCTCTCTATCCTCTCACTGTATCCTCCCCTCTCTATCCTCTCACTGTCTCCCTCCCCTCTCTATCCTCTCACTGTCTCCCTCCCCCTCTCTATCCTCTCACTGTCTCCCTCCCCCCTCCTCTATCCTCTCACTGTCTCCCTCTCTATCTCTCACTGTCTCCCTCTCTATCCTCTCACTGTCTCCTCCTCTCTATCCTCTCACTGTCTCCCTCCCCCTCTCTATCCTCTCACTGTCTCCCCCTCTCTATCCTCTCACTGTCTCCCCCTCTCTATCCTCTCACTGTCTGTCTCCCCCTCTCTATCCTCTCACTGTCTCCCCCTCTCTATCCTCTCACTGTCTGTCTCCCCTCTCTATCCTCTCACTGTCTGTCTCCCCCTCTCTATCCTCTCACTGTCTGTCTCCCCCTCTCTATCCTCTGACTCTCTCCCTCCCCCTCTCTATCCTCTCACTGTCTCCCTCCCCCTCTCTATCCTCTCACTGTCTCCCTCCCCCTCTCTATCCTCTCACTGTCTCCCTCCCCTCTCTATCCTCTCACTGTCTCCCTCCCCCTCTCTATCCTCTCACTGTCTCCCTCCCCCTCTCTATCCTCTCACTGTCTCCCTCCCCCTCTCTATCCTCTCACTGTCTCCCTCCCCCTCTCTATCCTCTCACTGTCTCCCTCCCCCTCTCTATCCTCTCACTGTCTCCCTCCCCCTCTCTATCCTCTCACTGTATCCCTCCCCCTCTCTATCCTCTCACTGTCTCCCTCCCCCTCTCTATCCTTTCACTGTATCCCTCCCCCTCTCTATCATCTCACTGTCTCCCTCCCCTCTCTATCCTCTCACTGTCTCCCTCCCCTCTCTATCCTCTCACTGTCTCCCTCCCCTCTCTATCCTCTCACTGTATCCCTCCCCCTCTCTATCCTCTCACTGTATCCCTCCCCTCTCTATCCTCTCACTGTATCCCTCCTCCTCTCTATCCTCTCACTGTATCCCCCCCCCTCTCTATCCTCTCACTGTCTCCCTCCCCCTCTCTATCCTCTCACTGTCTCCCTCCCCCTCTCTATCCTCTCACTGTCTCCCTCCCCCTCTCTATCCTCTCACTGTCTCCCTCCCCCTCTCTATCCTCTCACTGTCTCCCTCCCCCTCTCTATCCTCTCACTGTCTCCCTCCCCCTCTCTATCCTCTCACTGTCTCCTCCTCTCTATCCTCTCACTGTCTCCTCCTCTCTATCCTCTCACTGTCTCCCCCTCTCTATCCTCTCACTGTCTGTCTCCCCTCTCTATCCTCTCACTGTCTCCTCCCCTCTCTATCCTCTCACTGTCTCCCTCCCCTCTCTATCCTCTCACTGTCTCCCTCCCCTCTCTATCCTCTCACTGTCTCCCTCCTCTCTATCCTCTCACTGTCTCCCTCCCCTCTATCCTCTCACTGTCTCCTCCCCCTCTCTATCCTCTCACTGTCTCCTCCCCTCTCTATCCTCTCACTGTCTCCCTCCCCCTCTCTATCCTCTCACTGTATCCTCCCCTCTCTATCCTCTCACTGTATCCCTCCCCCTCTCTATCCTTTCACTGTATCCCTCCCCTCTCTATCATCTCACTGTCTCCCTCCCCTCTCTATCCTCTCACTGTCTCCCTCCCCCTCTCTATCCTCTCACTGTCTCCCTCCCCTCTCTATCCTCTCACTGTATCCCTCCCCTCTCTATCCTCTCACTGTATCCCTCCCCTCTCTATCCTCTCACTGTATCCCTCCCCTCTCTATCCTCTCACTGTATCCCTCCCCTCTCTATCCTCTCACTGTATCCCTCCCCTCTCTATCCTCTCACTGTCTCCCTCCCCTCTCTATCCTCTCACTGTCTCCCTCCCCTCTCTATCCTCTCACTGTCTCCCTCCCCTCTCTATCCTCTCACTGTCTCCCTCTATCCTCTCCTGTCTCCCTCTCTATCCTCTCACTGTCTCCTCCTCTCTATCCTCTCACTGTCTCTCCTCTCTATCCTCTCACTGTCTCCCCCTCTCTATCCTCTCACTGTCTCCCCCTCTCTATCCTCTCACTGTCTGTCTCCCCTCTCTATCCTCTCACTGTCTGTCTCCCCCTCTCTATCCTCTCACTGTCTGTCTCCCCTCTCTATCCTCTCACTGTCTGTCTCCCCTTTCTATCCTCTCACTGTCTGTCTCCCCCTCTCTATCCTCTGACTCTCTCCCTCCCCTCTCTATCCTCTCACTGTCTCCCCCTCTCTATCCTCTGACTCTCTCCCTCCCCCTCTCTATCCTCTGACTCTCCCTCCCCTCTCTATCCTCTGACTCTCTCCCTCCCCCTCTCTATCCTCTGACTCTCTCCCTCCCCTCTCTATCCTCTGACCCTCTCCTCCTCTCTATCCTCTGACTCTCTCCCCCCTCTCTATCCTCTGACTCTCTCCCTCCCCCTCTCTATCCTCTGACTCTCTCCCTCCCCCTCTCTATCCTCTGACTCTCTCCCTCCTCTCTATCCTCTGACTCTCTCCCTCCTCTCTATCCTCTGACTCTCTCCCTCCTCTCTATCCTCTGACTCTCTCCCCCCCTCTCTATCCTCTGACTCCCTCCCTCCCTCTCTATCCTCTGACTCTCTCCTCCCTCTCTATCCTCTGACTCTCTCCCTCCTCTCTATCCTCTGACTCTCTCCCTCCCCTCTCTATCCTCTGACTCTCCCTCCCCTCTCTATCCTCTGACTCTCTCCCTCCCTCCTGTCTATCCTCTGACTCTCTCCCTCCTCTCTATCCTCTGACTCTCTCCCCCTCTCTATCCTCTGACTCTCTCCCTCCCCTCTCTATCCTCTGACTCTCCCTCCCCTCTATCCTCCTCTCCCTCCCCTCTATCCTCTGACTCTCTCCCCCTCTATCCTCTCCCCCTCTATCCTCTGACTCTCTCCCTCCCCCTCTCTATCCTCTGACTCTCCCTCCCCTCTATCCTCTGACTCTCTCCTCCCCTCTCTATCCTCTGACTCTCTCCCCCTCTCTATCCTCTGACTCTCCCTCCCCTCTCTATCCTCTGACTCTCTCCCTCCCCTCTATCCTCTGACTCTCTCCTCCCCTTCTCTATCCTCTGACTCTCTCCTCCCCTCTCTATCCTCTGACTCTCTCCCCCCCTCTATCCTCTGACTCTCTCTCCTCCCTCTCTATCCTCTGACTCTCTCCCCCCTCTCTATCCTCTGACTCCCTCCCCTCTATCCCCTCCCTCCTCTCTATCCTCTGACTCTCTCCCTCCTCTCTATCCTCTGACTCTCTCCCTCCTCTCTATCCTCTGACTCTCTCCCTCCCCTCTCTATCCTCTGACTCCCTCCCTCCTCTCTATCCTCTGACTCTCTCCCTCCTCTCTATCCTCTGACTCTCTCCCTCCTCTCTATCCTCTGACTCTCCCCTCCCCCTCTCTATCCTCTGACTCTCCCTCCCCTCTCTATCCTCTGACTCTCCTCCCTCCTGTCTATCCTCTGACTCTCTCCTCCTCTCTATCCTCTGACTCTCTCCCCTCTCTATCCTCTGACTCTCTCTCCTCCCCTCTCTATCCTCTGACTCTCCCTCCCCCTCTCTATCCTCTGACTCTCTCCTCCCCTCTATCCTCTGACTCTCTCTCCCCTCTATCCTCTGACCTCCCCCTCTATCCTCTGACTCTCTCCCTCCCCTCTCTATCCTCTGACTCTCCCTCCCCCTCTATCCTCTGACTCTCTCCTCCTCTCTATCCTCTGACTCTCCCCCCCTCTATCCTCTGACTCTCCCTCCCCTCTCTATCCTCTGACTCTCTCCCTCCCCCTCTATCCTCTGACTCTCTCCTCCCTTCTCTATCCTCTGACTCTCTCCTCCCCTTCTCTATCCTCTGACTCTCTCCCCCTCTCTATCCTCTGACTCTCTCTCCCCTCTCTATCCTCTGACTCTCCCTCCTCCTCTCTATCCTCTGACTCTCTCCCTCCCCTCTCTATCCTCTGACTCTCTCCCTCCTCTCTATCCTCTGACTCTCTCCCCCCTCTCTATCCTCTGACTCTCTCCCTCCCCTCTCTATCCTCTGACTCTCCCCCTCTCTATCCTCTGACTCTCTCCTCCCCTCTCTATCCTCTGACTCTCTCCCTCCCCCTCTCTATCCTCTGACTCTCTCTATCCTCTGACTCTCTCCCTCCCCTCTCTATCCTCTGACTCTCCCTCCCCTCTCTATCCTCTGACTCTCTCCCTCCTCTGACTCTCTCCCTCCTCTATCCTCTGACTCTCTCCCTCCTCCTCTCTATCCTCTGACTCCCTCCCTCCTCCTCTCTATCCTCTGACTCTCTCCTCCTCCTCTCTATCCTCTGACTCTCCCTCCCCCTCTCTATCCTCTGACTCTCCCTCCCCCTCTCTATCCTCTGACTCTCCCTCCCCCTCTCTATCCTCTGACTCTCCCTCCCCCTCTCTATCCTCTGACTCTCCCTCCCCCTCTCTATCCTCTGACTCTCTCCCCCCTCTCTATCCTCTGACTCTCTCCCCCCTCTCTATCCTCTGACTCTCTCCCCCTCTCTATCCTCTGACTCTCTCCCCCCCCTCTCTATCCTCTGACTCTCTCCCTCCCCCTCTCTATCCTCTGACTCTCTCCCCCCTCTCTATCCTCTGACTCTCTCCCCCTCTCTATCCTCTGACTCTCTCCCTCCCCTCTCTATCCTCTGACTCTCCCTCCCCATCTCTATCCTCTGACTCTCTCCCTCCTCTCTATCCTCTGACTCTCTCCCCCCCCTCTATCCTCTGACTCTCTCCCCCTCTATCCTCTGACTCTCTCCCTCCCCCTCTCTATCCTCTGACTCTCTCCCTCCCCTCTCTATCCTCTGACTCTCTCCCCCTCTCTATCCTCTGACTCTCTCCCCCCTCTCTATCCTCTGACTCTCTCCCTCCCCTCTCTATCCTCTGACTCTCCCTCCCCATCTCTATCCTTTGACTCTCTCCCTCCTCTCTATCCTCTGACTCTCTCCCCCTCTATCCTCTGACTCTCTCCCCCTCTATCCTCTGACTCTCTCCCTCCCCTCTCTATCCTCTGACTCCCTCCCTCCTCTCTATCCTCTGACTCCCTCCCTCCTCTCTATCCTCTGACTCTCTCCCCCCTCTCTATCCTCTGACTCTCTCCCTCCCCTCTCTATCCTCTGACTCTCCCTCCCCATCTCTATCCTCTGACTCTCTCCCTCCCCCTCTCTATCCTCTGACTCTCTCCCCCTCTATCCTCTGACTCTCTCCCCCTCTATCCTCTGACTCTCTCCCTCCCCTTCTCTATCCTCTGACTCCCTCCCTCCTCTCTATCCTCTGACTCTCCCCCCCCCTCTCTTTCCTCTGACTCTCCCTCCCCCTCTCTTTCCTCTGACTCTCTCCCCCTCTCTATCCTCTGACTCTCTCCCTCCCCCTCTCTATCCTCTGACTCTCTCCCCCCCTCTCTATCCTCTGACTCTCTCCCTCCCCCTCTCTATCCTCTGACTCTCCCTCCCCCTCTCTATCCTCTGACTCTCCCTCCCCCTCTATCCTCTGACTCTCTCCCCCTCTATCCTCTGACTCTCCCTCCCCTCTCTATCCTCTGACTCCCTCCCTCCTCTCTATCCTCTGACTCTCTCCCTCCTCTCTATCCTCTGACTCTCTCTCCCCCTCTCTATCCTCTGACTCTCCCTCCCCCTCTCTATCCTCTGACTCTCCTCCCCTCTCTATCCTCTGACTCTCCCTCCCTCCTCTCTATCATCTGACTCTCTCCCCCTCTCTATCCTCTGACTCTCCCTCCCCCTCTCTATCCTCTGACTCTCCCTCCCCTCTCTATCCTCTGACTCTCCCTCCCCCTCTCTATCCTCTGACTCTCCCTCCCCTCTCTATCCTCTGACTCTCCCTCCCCCTCTCTATCCTCTGACTCTCCCTCCCCCTCTCTATCCTCTGACTCTCCCTCCCCTCTCTATCCTCTGACTCTCCCTCCCCCTCTCTATCCTCTGACTCTCCCTCCCCTCTCTATCCTCTGACTCTCTCCCTCCTCTCTATCCTCTGACTCTCTCCCTCCCCTCTCTATCCTCTGACTCCCTCCCTCCTCTCTATCCTCTGACTCTCCCTCCCCTCTCTATCCTCTGACTCTCTCCCTCCCCCTCTTATCCTCTGACTCTCCCTCCTCTCTATCCTCTGACTCTCTCCCTCCTCCTCTCTATCCTCTGACTCTCTCCCTCCCCCTCTCTATCCTCTGACTCTCTCCCTCCCCCTCTCTATCCTCTGACTCTCTCCCTCCCCCTCTCTATCCTCTGACTCTCCCTCCCCCTCTCTATCCTCTGACTCTCTCCCTCCCCCTCTCTATCCTCTGACTCTCTCCCTCCCCCTCTCTATCCTCTGACTCTCCCTCCCCCTCTCTATCCTCTGACTCTCTCCCTCCCCCTCTCTATCCTCTGACTCTCTCCCTCCCCCTCTCTATCCTCTGACTCTCTCCCTCCCCCTCTCTATCCTCTGACTCTCTCCCTCCCCCTCTCTATCCTCTGACTCTCTCCCTCCCCCTCTCTATCCTCTGACTCTCTCCCTCCCCCCTCTCTGTCCTTTGACTCTCTCCCTCCCCCTCTGCCCATCTGTCTCTTGCGCTCTCTCTTGCTGTCTGTCTCTCTTGCGCTCTCTTGCTGTCTGTCTCTCTGTCGCGCTCTCTCTTGCTGTCTGTCTCTCTGTCGCGCTCTCTCTTGCTGTCTGTCTCTCTGTCGCGCTCTCTCTTGCTGTCTGTCTCTCTGTCGCGCTCTCTCTTGCTGTCTGTCTCTCTGTCGCGCTCTCTCTTGCTGTCTGTTGTAATTAGCTGGTGTATTTGCAGTAGTAAATATATACGGCTGATTTAATAATCACAGCCATTTGAAGTGCATTACAGCTCACCTCTACTTGTGTCTGTGTCCATTGTCTAGGTTTTTGAAGGGGGATTTATGTGCGGTAGAGGCGTCAGTGAGAATGAGTTCAAGGTGAATCTGTCTGTGTGTCAGCTGTCGTGTCTCATCACTGATGCAGGCTGACTGTGTGTGTGTGTGTGTGTGTGTGTGTGTGTGTGTGTGTGTGTGTGTGTGTGTGTGTGTGTGTGTGTGTGTGTTGCACTGATGCAGGCTGACTAGTGTGTGTGTGTGTGTCATCACTGATGCAGGCTGACTAGCGTGTGTGTGTCTCATCACTGATGCAGGCTGACTAGCGTGTGTGTGTCTCATCACTGATGCAGGCTGCGTGGTGTGTGTGTGTGTGTCTCATCACTGATGCAGGCTGCGTGGTGTGTGTGTCATCACTGATGCAGGCTGACTAGCGTGTGTGTGTGTCATCACTGATGCAGGCTGCGTGGTGTGTGTGTGTGTCTCATCACTGATGCAGGCTGACTAGCGTGTGTGTGTGTCATCACTGATGCAGGCTGCGTGGTGTGTGTGTGTGTGTCTCATCACTGATGCAGGCAGACTAGTGTATGTGTGTGTGTGTGTGTGTGTGTGTGTGTGTGTGTGTGTGTGTGTGTGTGTGTGTGTGTGTGTGTGTGTGTGTGTGTGTGTGTGTGTGTGTGTGTGTGTGTGTGTGTGATGCACTGATGCAGGCTGACAAGCGTGTGTGTGTCATCACTGATGCAGGGTGCGTGGTGTGTGTGTGTGTGATGCACTGATGCAGGCTGACAAGCGTGTGTGTGTCATCACTGATGCAGGGTGCGTGGTGTGTGTGTGTGTGTGTGTGATGCACTGATGCAGGCTGACAAGCGTGTGTGTGTCATCACTGATGCAGGGTGCGTGGTGTGTGTGTGTGTGTGTCTCATCACTGATGCAGGCAGACTAGTGTGTGTGTGTGATGCACTGATGCAGGCTGACTAGTGTGTGTGTGGCTCATCATTGATGCAGGCTGACTGTGTGTGTGTGTGTGTGTGTGTGTGTGTGTGTGTGTGTGTGTGTGTGATGCACTGATGCAGGCTGACTAGTGTGTGTGTGTGTGTCATCACTGATGCAGGCTGACTAGCGTGTGTGTGTCTCATCACTGATGCAGGCTGACTAGCGTGTGTGTGTCTCATCACTGATGCAGGCTGCGTGGTGTGTGTGTGTGTGTCTCATCACTGATGCAGGCTGCGTGGTGTGTGTGTGTCATCACTGATGCAGGCTGCGTGGTGTGTGTGTGTGTGTCATCACTGATGCAGGCTGACTAGCGTGTGTGTGTGTGTGTCATCACTGATGCAGGCTGACTAGCGTGTGTGTGTGTCATCACTGATGCAGGCTGCGTGGTGTGTGTGTGTGTGTCTCATCACTGATGCAGGCAGACTAGTGTGTGTGTGTGTGTGTGTGTGTGTGTGTGTGTGTGTGTGTGTGTGTGTGTGTGTGTGTGTGTGTGTGTGTGTGTGTGTGTGTGTGTGTGTGTGTGTGTGTGTGTGTGTGTGTGTGTGATGCACTGATGCAGGCTGACAAGCGTGTGTGTGTCATCACTGATGCAGGGTGCGTGGTGTGTGTGTGTGTCTTTCATCACTGATGCAGGCAGACTAGTGTGTGTGTGTGTCTCATCACTGATGCAGGCTGACTAGCGTGTGTGTGTGTCATCACTGATGCAGGCTACGTGGTGTGTGTGTGTGTGTGATGCACTGATGCAGGCTGACTAGTGTGTGTGTGGCTCATCATTGATGCAGGCTGACTAGCGTGTGTGTGTGTGTGTGTGTGTGTGTGTGTGTGTGTGTGTGTGTGTGTGTGTGTGTGTCTCATCACTGATGCAGGCAGACTAGTGTGTGTGTGTGTGTGATGCACTGATGCAGGCTGACAAGTGTGTGTGTGGCTCATCACTGATGCAGGCAGACTAGTGTGTGTGTGTGTGTGTGTGTGTGTGTGTGTGTGTGTGTGTGTGTGTGTGTGTGTGTGTGTGTGTGCGCCATCACTGATGCAGGCTGCGTGGTGTGTGTGTTTGTCTCATCACTGATGCAGGCAGACTAGTGTGTGTGTGTGGCTCAACATTGATGCAGGCTGACTAGAGTGTGTGTGTGTCATCACTGATGCAGGCTGCGTGGTGTGTGTGTGTGTGTCTCATCACTGATGCAGGCAGACTAGTGTGTGTGTGTGTGTGTGTGTGTGTCATCACTGATGCAGGCAGACTAGTGTGTGTGTCTCATCACTGATGCAGGCTGACTAGCGTGTGTGTGTGTCTCATCACTGATGCAGGCTACGTGGTGTGTGTGTGTGTGTGTCTCATCACTGATGCAGGCAGACTAGTGTGTGTGTGTGTGTGATGCACTGATGCAGGCTGACTAGTGTGTGTGTGTGGCTCATCACTGATGCAGGCTGACTTGTGTGTGTGTGTGTGTGTGTCATCACTGATGCAGGCAGGCTGCGTGGTGTGTGTGTGTGTCTCATCACTGATGCAGGCTGACTAGCGTGTGTGTGTCATCACCGATGCAGGCTGACTAGTGTGTGTGTCATCACTGATGCAGGCTGCGTGGCGTGTGTGTGTGTCTCATCACTGATGCAGGCTGCGTGGCGTGTGTGTGTGTCTCATCACTGATGCAGGCTCGTGGTGTGTGTGCATCATCACTGCCGACCTTCGCGGCCAGGAGAATAGAGAGAGGTCAGATCGGCCCCGGAAGAATAACACACACACACTTTCAGAGAATAGCACACTCTCTCTCCCTTTTTTCACACACACACACACACACACACACACACACACACACACACACACACACACACACACACACACACACACACACACACACACACACACACACACACACACACACACACACACACACACACACACACACACACACCCCTTCTCATAAACTCTCTGGGTCACTCTCACAGAGCATTATATAGTTGTAACCATGAGTGCCAAGGTGTTCTTTACCGTTGCTGTATATATTATAATAGAAACAGTACCGTGGTTTGGCCAGTAGAGGTCACTCATACTCCACGCATCATCATTACATGGGTGGCACGTTTCTCCTACAACACATGGACCACTGTATACACTACATGACCATAAGTATGTGGACACCTGCTTGTCAAATCTCATTCCAACATCATGGGCATTAATATAGAGTTGGTCCCCCCTTTGCTGCTAGAACAGCCTCCACTCTTCTGGGAAGGCTTTCCACTAGATGTTGGAACATTGCTGCAGGGACTTGCTTCCATTCAGTCGTAAGAGCATTAGTGAGGTTGGGCACTGATGTTGGGGCGTTTTAGGCCTGGCTCGGAGTCGGCGTTCCGATTCATTCCAAAGGTGTCCGATGGGGTTGAGGTCAGGACTCTGTGCAGGCCAGTCAAGTTCTTCCACACCGATCTCGACAAACCATTTCTGTATGGACCTATGGTTTGTGCCCAGGGGTCATTGTCATGCTGAAACAGGTAAGGGTCTTCCAAAACTGTTGCCACAAAGTTGGAAGCATAGAATCGTCTAGAATGTAATTGTATGCTGTAGCGTTAAGATTTCCCTTCACTGAAACTAAGGGGCCCAAACCATGAAAAGCAGCCAAAGACCTTCATTCCTCCTCCACCAAACTTGTGCATTGGGGCAGTTAGCGTTCTCCTGGCATCCGCCAAACCCAGATTACTCTGTCGGACTGCCAGATGGTGAAGCAGGATTCATCACTCTAGAGAATGTGTTTCCACTGCTCCAATGGAGGTGAGCTTTATACCACTCTAGAGAATGTTTCCACTGCTCCAATGGAGGTGAGCTTTGCACCACTCTAGAGAATGTGTTTCCACTGCTCCAATGGAGGTGAGCTTTACACCACTCTAGAGAATGTGTTTCCACTGCTCTAATGGAGGTGAGCTTTACACCACTCTAGAGAATGTGTTTCCACTGCTCTAATGGGGGTGAGCTTTACACCACTCTAGAGAATGTGTTTCCACTGCTCTAATGGAGGTGAGCTTTACACCACTCTAGAGAATGTGTTCCACTGCTCCAATGGAGGTGAGCTTTGCACCACTCTAGAGAATGTGTTCCACTGCTCCAATGGAGGTGAGCTTTACACCACTCTAGAGAATGTGTTTCCACTGCTCCAATGGAGGTGAGCTTTACACCACTCTAGAGAATGTGTTTCCACTGCTCTAATGGAGGTGAGCTTTACACCACTCTAGAGAATGTGTTCCACTGCTCTAATGGAGGTGAGCTTTACACCACTCTAGAGAATGTGTTTCCACTGCTCCAATGGAGGTGAGCTTTATACCACTCTAGAGAATGTTTCCACTGCTCCAATGGAGGTGAGCTTTGCACCACTCTAGAGAATGTGTTCCACTGCTCCAATGGAGGTGAGCTTTGCACCACTCTAGAGAATGTGTTTCCACTGCTCCAATGGAGGTGAGCTTTGCACCACTCTAGAGAATGTGTTCCACTGCTCCAATGGAGGTGAGCTTTGCACCACTCTAGAGAATGTGTTTCCACTGCTCCAATGGAGGTGAGCTTTACACCACTCTAGAGAATGTGTTTCCACTGCTCCAATGGAGGTGAGCTTTACACCACTCTAGAGAATGTGTTTCCACTGCTCCAATGGAGGTGAGCTTTACACCACTCTAGAGAATGTGTTTCCACTGCTCCAATGGAGGTGAGCTTTACACCACTCTAGAGAATGTGTTTCCACTGCTCCAATGGAGGTGAGCTTTACACCACTCTAGAGAATGTGTTTCCACTGCTCCAATGGAGGTGTGCTTTACACCACTCTAGAGAATGTGTTTCCACTGCTCTAATGGAGGTGAGCTTTACACCACTCTAGAAAATGTGTTCCACTGCTCTAATGGGGGTGAGCTTTACACCACTCTAGAAAATGTGTTCCACTGCTCTAATGGGGTGAGCTTTACACCACTCTAGAGAATGTGTTTCCACTGCTCTAATGGAGGTGAGCTTTACACCACTCTAGAGAATGTGTTCCACTGCTCTAATGGGGGTGAGCTTTACACCACTCTAGAGAATGTGTTTCCACTGCTCTAATGGAGGTGAGCTTTACACCACTCTAGCCGACGCTTGGCATTGCGCATGGTTGTCTTAGGCTTGTGTGCGGCTGCTCGGCCTTGGAAACAGTTCTTCCGACGAACAGCCTCTGACGTTGCTGCTAGAGGTAGTTTGGAACTTGGTAGTGAGTGTTGCAACGGAGGACAGACCATTTTTACACGCTTCAGCACTCGGCGTTCCCATTCTTCACAATAACAGTGCTAACAGTTGACCGAGGCAGGGCAGGAATCTGACAGACTGACTTGTTGGAAAGGTGGCATCCTATGACGGTACCATGTTGAAAGTCATTGAGCTCTCCAGTACGGGCAGCTCTACTTCCATTGTTTGTCTATGGAGATTGCATGGCTGTGTGCTCGATTGTATACACCTGTCAGCAACGGGTGTGGCTGAAATATCCGAATCCACTAATTTGAAAGCGTCTTCACATACTTTTGTATATGTAGTGTATATACAACTAGTTGATTGATTTAGAAAGTAATTCAGTTTAACACTTGACAAGTGTTTGTGTGATTTGAAGGAGATATTGTAAGGTTATGTACATGTAAGGACAACATAAGGGTTAAATAAATGACTGTAGAGCTGCATTGTGAGACTGAGATTTGGTTGGAGGTGGTTTGAAGTGGTCTAATTTAGTCTGCTTCTGAGCATAGAGGCAAAAACAAGTCATGTTCTGCTCACAAAGCTTTTAGTATGCTTTTGTTATGTTTTAGGACTTGTGAATCTTAGCAAAATAATTTGGAGAAATACATGTATATCTGCCTACTAATTCAACTATACATAACTTAATTGTTTCGACTTTTTCCAAAGATGAATCATTTCCCAGAATGACTTTGTCAGGTGACATTAACATCTCATCACGTAACTATCAGGCAAGCTGAACTATGGTGGAAATGACAGATATATCTCCTCATATTTTATCAGCATTTATTTTTTTTTGTATGTTATTTATTTTGTCATTTGAACGTCCTTTATAAGTTGACATATCTGTCATGTATGTCAGTGGAGTAATACTTACATGCAGGGACACTGTTCAGACACCAGGGGTGCGCAAGTGAGCACAGTTGTAGCCCTTCCCCTAATCCCTCCTCTCCAGCCTGGCCCTCCCACATCCTGCTCCCCCTTCTCCCTGCCCCCGCTCCCCCTTCTCCCTGCCCCACCCAGCCATCTGGTGCTTGGCTCCACACACACACTGCCAGGAATCCATTTTCCCTGCTTCCTTTCAGAAAGAAAAACAGGATGAAGGGGCTCTTTCAGTCCGAGGTTACCCTGGAAACCCCCTGTTCTTTCTCTCTTTAACACACACACACACACACACACCGGGACATAATGTGGACATTTCAACTTTAAAGGGACCAAGTCTATGTCAGCTGCTGTTCTGTCCTTCTGTTAAGTTTAGACAAAGACGTCAGGCTTCTCTTACCCCCCCCCTCTCCCCTCTCCCTCTCTCTCCTCCCTTTCCCTTTAAACTATCAGAGTTATAGCTTCAAACTTTTAGACAACTTAATTTGCAAATGGGAAGCATAAGGCTTCCTGTCTGAACATATTGAATTAAGGTTGTGAAGTTGAAGAGTTTGTAAACCAGAACATAATGGATTGTGTGTATGGGAGAAGCGTAAGAATGTGAGGAGCCTTTGTCCAAACGTTACGTGACACCTGAAACCCTCTCGCCTTCTAGCTGGGCAGAAACTCAGGGTGGAGGAATGTTGTATGGGAAACAGTTGTGTTGAAGTTATATAAAGATGAGTGCAGTTCTCCCAGCTGGCCAGTAGAGGTGTGTCATGGGCCACTGTTTACTCCATAAGCACGCAATGGGCTTTGTCATCTGTAAGTAAGCTTTCAGAGTAAAAATAAATCATTTACCACTCCCCGCATAATGAGAGAATGAAAGAGGAAAATAGATGACAGAAAATGTAGCTTTTCTCTGAAATCTTGTAGTGTAGCTCGGCCACTAGACGGATCAAACTGGGTTGAGAATAGAAATGGAAGTTGCATACAAGCTTCCTTTCTCTCTGCCGTGGTTTTTTCCTGCTCCCTACTTTGTGTCTTTCTGTTTCCACACTGTGTCTTTTCTCGCTCCAAGCCAGCGAGCCGTCACCACCTCACACAGATTTGAGCCTTTTAAGGAGCGAGGGAGGAGGATGAGGGGGGGTGAAGGACAGACTCAGGTCTGGTGACTGATAAACAGTCTCCTCTTTGTACAGACGGAGAGACGGATGGACACACACACTGACACGCAGACAACTCCATGACTTGACACCCCTCGTCCTTCTTCTCCTTCCTTCCTTCCTTCCTTCCTTCCTTCCTTCCTTCCTTCCTTCCTTCCTTCCTTCATTCTCTCTTTTGATAAGCAGCAGGAGATAGATTTGTAATGTTACAGTAGCTGAACAATATTGAAAAGACTTAAAAGCATGTGTGTACACACACACACACACACACACACACACACACACACACACACACACACACACCTCAGTGCCAGACAGCTGTTGGAGAGGCAGGGGGCTGTGGTGGGGGTAACCAGGGGAGGGCAGGGGGCTGTGGTGGGCGTCACCAGGGAGAGGCTGGGGGCTGTGGTGGGGGTAACCAGGGAGAGGCAGGGGGCTGTGGTGGGGAGAGGCAGGGGGCTGTGGTGGGGGTCACCAGGGAGAGGCAGGGGGCTGGGGTGAGGGTCACCAGGGAGAGTCAGGGTGCTGTGGTGAGGGTCACCAGGGAGAGGCAGGGGGCTGTGGTGAGGGTCACCAGGGAGAGGCAGGGGGCTGTGGTGAGGGTCACCAGGGAGAGGCAGGGGGCTGTGGTGAGGGTCACCAGGGAGAGGCAGGGGGCTGTGGTGAGGGTCACCAGGGAGAGGAAGGGGGCTGTGGTGAGGGTCACCAGGGAGAGGCAGGGGGCTATGGTGAGGGTGAGTAGAGGGAAATCAGAGGTCCCCTTTGTGCAGGTGGGGAAAATAGAACTACAGCATGTACTATATTGTGTGTTTGTTCATGGACCTTCCAAGTGTATGTGTGTGTTTTCCCTCTGTAATGGCGACCATGGCTCCTCATCTGGGTGTAATGTGAGTGCTGTGTTCTCAGTAGCCAGTAGGGGTGCCATTGCACCATAAATGACAGGAGTGATGTGTGAGCAACCATTTTAACCCTCAGCCTAGGACTTGTTTAACCCTGAGCCAAGGACCTGTTTAACCCTGAGCCTAGGACTTGTTTAACCCTGAGCCTAGGACTTGTTTAACCCTGAGCCTAGGACTTGTTTAACCCTGAGCCAAGGACCTGTTTAACCCTGAGCCAAGGACTTGTTTAACCCTGAGCCAAGGACTTGTTTAACCCTGAGCCTAGGACTTGTTTAACCCTGAGCCTAGGACTTGTTTAACCCTGAGCCAAGGACCTGTTTAAGCCTGAGCCTAGGACTTGTTTAACTCTGAGCCTAGGACTTGTTTAACCCTGAGCCTAGGACTTGTTTAACCCTGAGCCTAGGACTTGTTTAACCCTGAGCCTAGGACTTGTTTAACCCTGAGCCTAGGACCTGTTTAAGCCTGAGCCTAGGACTTGTTTAACCCTGAGCCTAGGACTTGTTTAACCCTGAGCCTAGGACTTGTTTAACCCTGAGCCTAGGACCTGTTTAACCCTCAGCATGGCACCCTTTTAACCCTCAGCATGGCACCCGTTTGGCCCTCAGCTTGGCACCCGTTTGGCCCTCAGCCTGGCACCCGTTTAACCCTCAGCCTGGCACCCGTTTGTCCCTCAGCCTGGCACCCGTTTAACCCTCAGCCTGGCACCCGTTTAACCTTCAGCCTGGCACCCGTTTAACCCTCAGCATGGCACCCGTCTGGCCCTCAGCCTGGCACCTGTTTAACCCTCAGCCTGGCACCCGTTTAACCCTCAACATGGCACCCGTCTGGCCCTCAGCCTGGCACCCGTTTAACCCTCAGCATGGCACCCGTTTGGCCCTCAGCTTGGCACCCGTTTGGCCCTCAGCCTGGCACCCGTTTAACCCTCAGCCTGGCACCCGTTTGTCCCTCAGCCTGGCACCCGTTTAACCCTCAGCCTGGCACCCGTTTAACCCTCAACATGGCACCCGTCTGGCCCTCAGCCTGGCACCCGTTTAACCCTCAGCATGGCACCCGTTTGGCCCTCAGCCTGGCACCCGTTTTCTGAATTATTGATGACGTCATCATCATAGGAAAGCTTATCTGGGGTGTTGCTCTGATTTTGTCTAGAGCACATCACACACTCAAATTAGATCTGTCTCTCTCTCTCCTCTCTCAATTCAATTCAAGGGGCTTTATTGGCATGGGAAACGTGTTAACATTCCCAAAGCAAGTGAGGTAGATTATATACAAAAGTGAAATATTTACACATACAGAGGTTTCAAAACAATAAAGACATTACAAATGTCATATTATATACGTATATATACAGTGTTGTAACAATGTACAAATGGTTAAAGTACACAAGGGAAAATAAATAAGCATAAATATGGGTTGTATTTACAATGGTGTTTGTTCTTCACTGGTTGCCCTTTTCTTGTGGCAACAGGTCACAAATCTTGCTGCTGTGATGGCACACTGTGGAATTTCACCCAGCAGATATGGGAGTTTATCAAAATTGGATTTGTTTTCGATTTCTTTGTGGGTTTGTGTAATCTGAGGGAAATATGTCTCTCTAATATGGTCATACATTGGGCAGGAGGTTAGGAAGTGCAGCTCAGTTTCCAACTCAATTTGTGGGCAGGGAGCACATAGCCTTTCTCCTCTTGAGTGCCATGTCTGCCTACGGCGGCCTTTCTCAATAGCAAGTATATGCTTACCGAGTCTGTACATAGTCAAAGCTTTCCTTAAGTTTGGATCAGTCACAGTGGTCAGGTATTCTGCCACTGTGTACTCTCTCTATTTAGGGCCAAATAGCATTCTAGTTTTCTCTGTTTTTTTGTTAATTCTTTCCAATGTGTCAAGTTATTATCTTTTTGTTTTCTCATGATTTGGTTGGGTCTAACTGTGCTGCTGTTCTGTGGCTCTGTGGGGTGTGTTTGTGAACATAGCCCCAGAACCAGCTTGCTTAGGGGATTCTTCTTATTCTTATGGAATGTTTGGGAATCGCTTCCTTTTAGGTGGTTGTAGAATTTTCTGGATTTTGATAATTAATGGGTATTGGCCTAGTTCTGCTCTGCATGCATTATTTGGTGTTCTACGTTGTACACAGGGGATATTTTTGTAGAATTCTGCATGCAGTCTCTCAATTTGGTGTTTGTCCCATTTTGTGAATTCTTGGTTGGTGAGCGGAGCCTTGACCGCACAACCATGAAGGGCAATGGGCTCTATGATATATTCAAGTATTTTTAGCCAGATCCTCATTGGTATGTTGAATGTTATGTTCCTTTTGATGGCATAGAATGCCCGTCTTGCCTTGTCTCTCAGATCGTTCACAGCTTTGTGGAAGTTACCTGTGGTGCTGATGTTTAGGCCAAGGTATGTATAGTTTTTTGTGTGCTCTAGGGCAATGGTGTCTAGATGGAATTTGTATTTGTGGTCCTGGTGACTGGACCTTTTTTGGAACACCATTATTTTGGTCTTACTGAGATTTACTGTCAGGGCCCAGGTCTGACAGAATCTGTGCAGAATATCTACGTGCTGCTGTAGGCCCTCCTTGATTTGTGACAGAAGCACCAGATCATCAGCAAACAGCAGACATTTGACTTCAGATTCTAGTAGGGTGAGGCTGGGTTCTGCAGACTTTACTAGTGCCTGCGCCAACTTGTTTATATAGATGTTGAAGAGGGTGGGGCTTAAGCTGCATCCCTGTCTCACCCCACGGCCCAGTGGGAAGAAATTTGTGTTTTTTGCCAATTTTAACCACACACTTGTTGTTTGTATACATGGATTTTATAATGTTGTATGTTTTACCCCCAACACCACTTTCCATCCATTTGTATAGCAGACCCTCATGCCAAGTTGAGTCGAAGGCTTTTTTGAAATCAACAAAGCATGAGAAGACTTTGCCTTTGTTTTGGTTTGTTTGGTTGTCAATTAGGGTGTGCAGGGTGAATACATGGTCTGTTGTACTGTAATTTGGTAAAATGCCATTTTGACATTTTCTCAGTTAATTGTTTTCATTGAGGAAATGTACGAGTCTGCTGTTAATGATAATGCAGAGGATTTTCCCATGGTTACATTTGACGCATATTCCACGGTAGTTATTGGGGTCAAATTTGTCTCCACTTTTGTAGATTGGTGTGATCAGTCCTTGGTTCCAAATATTGGGCAGATGCCTCTGTCGCTCTTTCGCTCTCTCTCTGTGTAACAGTGGATACCTGCTTGTTTTCCTGTTGTTGACACATAGGGAGAACATATATGGATGGTACCACAGAGCAAAACACATTGTCTTCACACAGAGACGCTTTTTATTTATGTTATTTTACCAGGTGAGTTGACTGAGAACACGTTCTCATTTGCAGCAACAACCTGGGGAATAGTTACAGGGGAGAGGAGGGGGATGAATGAGCCAATTGTAAACTGGGGATTATTAGGTGACCGTGATGGTTTGATGGCCAGATTGGGAATTTAGCCCGGACACCGGGGTTTAACACCCCTACTCTTACGATAAGTGCCATGGGATCTTTAATGACCTCAGAGTCAGGACACCCGTTTAACGTCCCATCCGAAAGACGGCACCCTACACAGGGCAGTGTCCCCAATCACTGCCCTCGGGCATTGGGATATTTTTTTAGACCAGAGGAAAGAGTGCCTCCTACTGGCCCTCCAACACCACTTCTAGGGACTGACCAGGACCAACCCTGCTTAGCTTCAGAAGCAAGCCAGCAGTGGTATGCAGGGTGGTATGCTGCTGGCAATGAATGTTTAAGAGAGAGAGATGCTTAAGAGAGAGAGATGCTTAAGAGAGAGAGATGCTTAAGAGAGAGCGATACTTAAGAGAGAGAGCGATACTTAAGAGAGAGAGCGATACTTAAGAGAGAGAGCGATACTTAAGAGAGAGAGCGATGCTTAAAAGGAGAGAGAGATGCTTAAAAGGAGAGAGAGAGAGCGATGCTTAAAATGAGAGAGCGATGCTTAAAATGAGAGAGCGATGCTTAAAATGAGAGAGCGATGCTTAAAATGAGAGAGAGATGCTTAAAAGGAGAGAGAGATGCTTAAAAGGAGAGAGAGATGCTTAAAAGGAGAGAGAGATGCTTAAAAGGAGAGAGAGATGCTTAAAAGGAGAGAGAGATGCTTAAAAGGAGAGAGGGATGCTTAAAAGGAGAGAGGGATGCTTAAAAGGAGAGAGGGATGCTTAAAAGGAGAGAGATGGTTAAAAGGAGAGAGATACTTAAGAGAGAGAGATACTTAAAAGGAGAGAAAGCGATACTTAAGAGGAGAGAGAGCGATGCTTAAAAGGAGAGAGAGCGATGCTTAAAAGGAGAGAGGGCGATGCTTATAAGGAGAGAGAGAGAGAGATGCTTAAAAGGAGAGAGAGAGATGCTTAAAAGGAGAGGGAGAGATGCTTAAAAGGAGAGAGAGATGCTTAAAAGGAGAGAGATGCTTAAAAGGAGAGAGAGAGATGCTTAAAAGGAGAGGGAGAGATGCTTAAAATGAGAGGGAGAGATGCTTAAAAGGAGAGGGAGAGATGCTTAAAAGGAGGGAGAGAGATGCTTAAAAGGAGGGAGAGATGCTTAAAAGGAGAGAGGGATGCTTAAAAGGAGAGAGATACTTAAGAGAGAGAGATACTTAAAAGGAGAGAGAGCGATGCTTAAAAGGAGAGAGAGCGATGCTTAAAAGGAGAGAGGGCGATGCTTATAAGGAGAGAGAGAGATGCTTATAAGGAGAGAGAGAGAGAGATGCTTAAAAGGAGAGAGATGCTTAAAAGGAGAGAGAGAGAGATGCTTAAAAGGAGAGAGAGCGATGCTTAAAAGGAGAGGGAGAGATGCTTAAAAGGAGAGAGAGAGATGCTTAAAAGGAGAGAGAGAGATGCTTAAAAGGAGAGAGAGAGATGCTTAAAAGGAGAGGGAGAGATGCTTAAAAGGAGAGGGAGAGATGCTTAAAAGGAGAGAGAGAGATGCTTAAAAGGAGAGAGAGAGATGCTTAAAAGGAGAGAGATAAGGTGAGAGATGCTTAACAGGAGAGAGACAGAGAGTTGTCAGTACTTAGTGCTGCACATGATGCCAAGTGAAACAAACAATGGTGTTCAGTAGTGGCTGTAATTGGTGGAATCAACGAGGGAACAGACCTTGTTTACAGGCCGAGAGGAAGAGAGAGGGAGTAATGTTTACTGTTCCATTTTGTTTTTCACTTTTGTATATTATCTACTTCACTTGCTTTGGCAATGTTAACACGTGTTTCCCATGCCAATAAAGCCCTTTAATTGAATTGAGAGAGGTGTTTGTGTGTGTGTGTGTGACCTCTAAGACAAAGTCCTGCTCTACACAACTGCTGCTCTGTGTACTCCAGTCCAGTTAGTGACTGTCTTATAATGCGCTGTAGTGAAGTCTGTAGGAATATTATTCCAGTAGTAATAACTAGAGGTCGATCGATTGTGATTTTTCAACGCCGATACTGATTATTGGAGGACCAAAAAAGCAGATACCGATATATCGGCCAATTATTTTATTTATTTGTAATAATGACAATTACAACAATACTGAATGAACACTTATTTTAACTTAATATAATACATCAGTACTATAGTAAACGTGCAATATGTGGCATGTAAGAAAGCTAACATTTGAGTTCCTTGCTCAGAACATGAGAACATATGAAAGCTGGTGGTTCCTTTTAACATGAGAGGCAAGGTAAGAGGTTTTAGGTTGTTGTTAATATAGTATTTATAGGACTATTTCCCTCTATACCATTTGTATTTCATATACCTTTGACTATTGGATGTTCTTATAGGCACTATAGTATTGCCAGTGTAACAGTATAGCTTCCGTCCCCCTCCTTGCCCCTACCTGGGCTCAAACCAGGAACACATCGACAACAGCCACCCTCAAAGCAGCGTTACCCATCGCTCCACAAAAGCCGCGGCCCTTGCAGAGCAAGGGGAATAACTACTCCAAGTCTCAGAGCGAGTGATGTTTGAAACGCTATTAGCGCGCACCCAGCTAACTAGCTAGCCATTTCACATTGGTTACACCAGCCAGTAGGCTGAAAGGCTTGAAGTCATAAACAGCGCTGTGCATGCAAAGAGCTGCTGGCAAAACGCACGAAAGTGCTGTTTGAATGAATGCTTTACGAGCCTGCTGCTGCCTACCATCGCTCAGTCAGACTGCTCTATCAAATCATAGACTTAATTATAACATGACACACAGAAATACGAGCCTTTGTTCATTAATATGGTCGAATCCGGAAACTATAATTTCGAAAACAAAACGTTTATTATTTCAGTGAAATACGGAACTGTTCGGTATTTTATCTAACGGGTGGCATCCCTAAGTTTACATATTCTTGTTACATTGCACAACCTTCAATGTTATGTCATAATTACGTAAAATTCTGGCAAATTAGTTTGCAATGAGCCAGGCTGCCCAAACGGTTGCATATACCCCGACTCTGCGTGCAATGAACGCAAGAGAAGTGACACAATGTCACCTGGTTAATATTGCCTGCTAACCTGGATGTCTTTTAGCTAAATATGCAGGTTTAAAAATATATACTTCTGTGTATTGATTTTAAGAAAGGCATTGGTGTTTATGGTTAGGTACAGTCATCCAATGATTGTGCTTTTTTCGCAAATGCGCTTTTGTTAAATCATCCCCCAGTGTTGCATCGATTATATGCCACGCAGGACACGCTAGATAAACTAGTAATATCATCAACCATGTGTAGTTAACTAGTGATTATGATTGATTGTTTTTTATAAGATAAGTTTAATGCTAGCTAGCAACTTACCTTGGCTTCTTACTGCATTCGCGTAACAGGCAGGCTCCTCGTGGGTTGCAATGACAGGCAGGTGGTTAGAGCGTTGGACTAGTTAACTGTAAGGTTGCAAGATTGGATCCCCCGAGCTGACAAGGTGAAAATCTGTCTTTCTGCCCCTGAACGAGGCAGTTAACCCACCGTTCCTTGGCCGTCATTGAAAATAAGAATGTGTTCTTAACTGACTTGCCCAAAAATACCCTAATTAATCGGCCATTCCGATTAATCGGTCAACCTCTAGTAATAACAGTGGTAGTTGGGGAGAGGGTGTTCATGCTCTGCCCATCACACTTCTCCATTACAGCTTCTAATATAACTACAGTAGCTATGATGACATTACCAGTCAATAGTGTCAGCTCCTGATTCCTATTTACTGTTCTGTCTCTGTGTAAACCAGTCCAAGTCCTGATTCCTATTTACTGTTCTGTCTCTGTTTAAACCAGTCCAAGTCCTGATTCCTATTTACTGTTCTGTCTCTGTGTAAACCAGTCCAAGTCCTGATTCCTATTTACTGTTCTGTCTCTGTTTAAACCAGTCCAAGTCCTGATTCCTATTTACTGTTCTGTCTCTGTGTAAACCAGTCCAAGTCCTGATTCCTATTTACTGTTCTGTCTCTGTTTAAACCAGTCCAAGTCCTGATTCCGATTTACTGTTCTGTCTCTGTTTAAACCAGTCCAAGTCCTGATTCCGATTTACTGTTCTGTCTCTGTTTAAACCAGTCCAAGTCCTGATTCCTATTTACTGTTCTGTCTCTGTTTAAACCAGTCCAAGTCCTGATTCCTATTTACTGTTCTGTCTCTGTTTAAACCAGTCCAAGTCCTGATTCCTATTTACTGTTCTGTCTCTGTGTAAACCAGTCCAAGTCCTGATTCCTATTTACTGTTCTGTCTCTGTTTAAACCAGTCCAAGTCCTGATTCCTATTTACTGTTCTGTCTCTGTGTAAACCAGTCCAAGTCCTGATTCCTATTTACTGTTCTGTCTCTGTTTTAAACCAGTCCAAGTCCTGATTCCTATTTACTGTTCTGTCTCTGTTTAAACCAGTCCAAGTCCTGATTCCTATTTAGTGTTCTGTCTCTGTGTAAACCAGTCCAAGTCCTGATTCCTATTTACTGTTCTGTCTCTGTGTAAACCAGTTCAAGTCCTGATTCCTATTTACTGTTCTGTCTCTGTGTAAACCAGTCCAAGTCCTGATTCCTATTTACTGTTCTGTCTCTGTTTAAACCAGTCCAAGTCCTGATTCCTATTTACTGTTCTGTCTCTGTTTAAACCAGTCCAAGTCCTGATTCCTATTTACTGTTCTGTCTCTGTGTAAACCAGTCCAAGTCCTGATTCCTATTTACTGTTCTGTCTCTGTGTAAACCAGTCCAAGTCCTGATTCCTATTTACTGTTCTGTCTCTGTTTAAACCAGTCCAAGTCCTGATTCCTATTTACTGTTCTGTCTCTGTGTAAACCAGTCCAAGTCCTGATTCCTATTTACTGTTCTGTCTCTGTTTAAACCAGTCCAAGTCCTGATTCCTATTTACTGTTCTGTCTCTGTTTAAACCAGTCCAAGTCCTGATTCCTATTTACTGTTCTGTCTCTGTGTAAAACTACAGTAGTGTGTGTAGGTGTCCAACACACTGAACTCAACGCAGTAGAACACACTCTCCTCACACAAAAGATCCTGACCTTGTCCCAACAGTTTGGTGTGTGTGTATCAGAGCTATCCATTTCCAACTGCATTGTGAACTATGTGCAGTAGCCGTGTGCAACGTGAATACTCTTCCCCCGGTGGTGGAGACAGTGATGTTAGTTCCTCTCTACCCTAGGGTTTTTATCCCCCTTTATACTGTATCTATCATACTGTTTCTCATGTCACCTCTGTTTACTTCTGTCAGTCTTTCTAACTAATGCTTTATTGTCCTCTCTCCAGTCCTGTATTCATCCTCCTCTCTCTCTGTCTCTCTGTCTCTCTGTCTCTCTCTCTCTCTCTCTCTCTCTCTCTCTCTCTCTCTCTCTCTCTCTCTCTCTCTCTCTCTCTCTCTCTCTCTCTCTCTGACTCTCTCTCTCTCTCTCTCTCTGACTCTCTCTCTCTGGCTCTCTCTCTCTCTCTGACTCTCTGTCTCTCTCTCTCTCTCTCTCTCTCTCTCTCTCTGACTCTCTATTCTGATGTGTTCCCTTCTGAAGTATTCACATTAACACAACCTCTCTCTCTGTGTCTCTGTAGTTAAGAAGGACCAGGAGGGAGTGGAGGAGAAGAAGATGACTAAGAAGGTGAAGGAGCTGAAGGTGTTGGACTCCAAGTCCTCCCAGAACCTCTGTAAGTGTCTGAACACTTCCCCTGATCTGACCGACTCTCCACGTTCCAATGCAGCAAGCAGTCAGTCCAGTAATGATTCCTGACTGTTGGGCTGAGGGTGGTATGTGTTGGGCTGAGGGTGATGTGTGATGGGTGGTAGGTGTTGGGTGATGGCTACACGTGTTAGGTGATGGGCCGTGTGTGTTTCAGCCATCTTCCTGGGCTCGTTCCGTATGCCCTACGAGGAGATTAAGAATGTCATCCTGGAGATCAACGAGAAGCTGCTTTCTGAGTCCATGGTGCAGGTACAAATCTGTGTGTGTCTGTGTCTCTCTGTCTGTGTGTCTGTCTGTGTGTCTGTCTGTGTCTCTGTCTGTGTCTCTGTGTGTCGATGTCTGTGTGTCGATGTCTGTGTGTCGATGTCTGTGTGTCGATGTCTGTGTGTCTGTCTGTCTGTCTGTCTGTGTGTCTGTGTGTCTGTGTGTCTGTGTGTCTGTGTGTCTGTCTGTCTGTCTGTCTGTCTGTCTGTCTGTCTGTCTGTCTGTCTGTCTGTCTGTCTGTCTGTCTGTCTGTCTGTCTGTCTGTCTGTCTGTCTGTCTGTCTGTCTGTCTGTCTGTCTGTCTGTCTGTCTGTCTGTCTGTCTGTCTGTCTGTCTGTCTGTCTGTCTGTCTGTCTGTCTGTCTGTCTGTCTGTCTGTCTGTCTGTCTGTCTGTCTGTCTGTCTGTCTGTCTGTCTGTCTGTCTGTCTGTCTGTCTGTCTGTCTGTCTGTCTGTCTGTCTGTCTGTCTGTCTGTCTGTCTGTCTGTCTGTCTGTCTGTCTGTCTGTCTGTCTGTCTGTCTGTCTGTCTGTCTGTCTGTCTGTCTGTCTGTCTGTCTGTCTGTCTGTCTGTCTGTCTGTCTGTCTGTCTGTCTGTCTGTCTGTCTGTCTGTCTGTCTGTCTGTCTGTCTGTCTGTCTGTCTGTCTGTCTGTCTGTCTGTCTGTCTGTCTGTCTGTCTGTCTGTGTCTGTCTGTCTGTCTGTCTGTCTGTCTGTCTGTCTGTCTGTCTGTCTGTCTGTCTGTCTGTCTGTCTGTCTGTCTGTCTGTCTGTCTGTCTGTCTGTCTGTCTGTCTGTCTGTCTGTCTGTCTGTCTGTCTGTCTGTCTGTCTGTCTGTCTGTCTGTCTGTCTGTCTGTCTGTCTGTCTGTCTGTCTGTCTGTCTGTCTGTCTGTCTGTCTGTCTGTCTGTCTGTCTTAGAAATGCGGTGATGCAAATGTGTGTTTTGTTTAGTCAAATGTTGTATTCGTCCTGTATGTAAATAAATGTTCTGTGTGTGTGTAGAATCTGATCAAGCAGTTGCCAGAACAGGAGACGCTGAATGTTCTGGGGGAGATGAAGGATGAGTATGAAGACTTGGCAGAGGCTGAGCAGTTTGGAGTCGTGGTGAGAACTCACACACATGATGTTGTCTGACTTAACTACTAAGAGCTGGAGAGAACCACGTGGCTGACTGGAAAATGAAGCGCTACTAAGCTCTGATTGGTCTGAATAAACCACAGTGTTAGACATGGTCTGAATAAACCACAGTGTTATACATTGTCTGAATAAAGCACAGTGTTAGACATGGCCTGATTAAACCACAGTGTTCGACATGGCCTGAATCAACCACAGTGTTAGACATGGCCTGAATCAACCACAGTGTTAGACATGGCCTGATTAAACCACAGTGTTAGACATGGCCTGAATAAACCACAGTGTTAGACATGGCCTGAATAAACCACAGTGTTAGACATGGCCTGAATAAACCACAGTGTTAGACATGGCCTGAATCAACCACAGTGTTAGACATGGCCTGATTAAACCACAGTGTTAGACATGGCCTGAATCAACCACAGTGTTAGACATGGCCTGAATCAACCACAGTGTTAGACATGGCCTGAATCAACCACAGTGTTAGACATGGCCTGAATCAACCACAGTGTTAGACATGGCCTGAATCAACCACAGTGTTAGACATGGCCTGATTAAACCACAGTGTTAGACATGGCCTGAATAAACCACAGTGTTAGACATGGCCTGAATAAACCACAGTGTTAGACATGGCCTGAATCAACCACAGTGTTAGACATGGCCTGAATCAACCACAGTGTTAGACATGGCTTGAATCAACCACAGTGTTAGACATGGCCTGAATCAACCACAGTGTTAGACATGGCCTGATTAAACCACAGTGTTAGACATGGCCTTATTAATCTGTAGTGACGCCCAGCCCGTGAACGGGACCGTTATCATCATCTGACACTAATTAGCATAACGCAACGGACATAAATCTTCCTATTCATGAAAATCACAAGTGAAATATATTGAGAAACAGCTTAGCCTTTTGTTAATCACACTGTTATCTCAGATTTTCAAAATATGCTTTACAGCCAACGCTAGACAAGCATTTGTGTAAGTTTATCATAGCCTAGCATAGCATTATGCCTTGCTAGCAGCAAGCAAACTTGTCACGGAAATCAGAAAAGCAATCAAATTCAATTGTTTACCTTTGATGAACTTCGGATGTTTTCACTCACGAGACTCCCAGGTAGACAGCCAAAGTTCATTTTTTCCCAAAATATTATTTTTTGTAGGTGAAACAGCTCCGTTTGTTCTTCACGTTTGGCTGAGAAATCGACAGAAACATGGCAGATGTTGTTTAGAATCCATCCTCAAGGTGTTTTTCTAATATCTATTCGCTAATATATCAGTCGGGACAATTCATTTTTCAGTAGGACCGATTGGAGTAATGGCTACCTCTGTATTTTATGCGAGAATCTCTCTCGGAGCCACCATGTGACCACTTACGCAATGTGGCCGCCTATGGCTATTCTTCAAAAAGAAATGCGTAAAACTACGTCACAATGCTGTAGACACCTTGTGGAATACGTAGAAAGCGTAAGCTCGTTGATGGTACATTCACAGCTGAATAGAGAGTCATTGGAAAGCAGCGCTTTCAAAACCTGGGGCATTTCCAGATTGGATTTTTCTCAGGCTTTCGCCTGCAACATCAGTTCTGTTATACTCACAGACAATATATTTCCAGTTTTGGAAACGTTAGAGTGTTTTCTATCCAAAGCTGTAAATTATATGCACATTCTAGCATCTTTTCCTGACAAAATATCCCGTTTAAAACGGGAATGTTTTTTTGCCAAAAATGAAAATACTTCCCCCTAACACCAAGAGGTTAAACCACAGTGTTAGACATGGCCTGAATAAACCACAGTGATAGACATGGCCTGAATAAACCACAGTGTTAGACATGGCCTGAATAAACCACAGTGATAGACATGGCCTGAATAAACCACAGTGTTAGACATGGCCTGGATAAACCACAGTGTTAGACATGGCCTGGATAAACCACAGTGTTAGACATGGCCTGAATAAACCACAGTGTTAGACATGGCCTGAATAAACCACAGTGTTAGACATGGCCTGAATCAACCACAGTGTTAGACATGGCCTGAATCAACCACAGTGTGTTAGACATGGCCTGAAACAACCACAGTGTTAGACATGGCCTGAATAAACCACAGTGTGTTAGACATGGCCTGAATAAACCACAGTGTGTTAGACATGACCTGAAACAACCACAGTGTTAGACATGGCCTGAATCAACCACAGTGTGTTAGACATGGCCTGAATCAACCCTACTGAGCCTACTCAAACACTACCAGCAATATGATCCTGCCCGTCCCACTTTAAAGGAAACATCATGTATAAAGGCTTTATAGAGCATTCATAAGTGCAAAAAGCTGTCATAAGCACATAAACGATGCTTCACAAACCATCTATAACACACTGCTTGTGTGTGTCATGGTCCTCTCTCCCCTCTCCAACCCTCTCTTCTCACCCCTCTCCAACTCTCCCCTCTCCAACTCTCCCCTCTCCAACTCTCCCCTCTCCAACTCTCTCTTCTCACCCCTCTCCAACTCTCTCTTCTCACCCCTCTCCAACTCTCTCTTCTCACCCCTCTCCCCTCTCCAACTCTCTCCTCTCTCCAACCCTCCTCTCTCCAACTCTCTCCCCTCTCCAACCCTCCTCTCTCCAACCCTCCCCTCTCCTCTCTCCAACTCTCCCTCCAACCCTCCCCTCTCCAACCCTCCCCTCTCCAACCCTCCCCTCTCCAACCCTCCTCTCTCCAACCCTCCCCTCTCCAACCCTCCCCTCTCCTCTCTCCAACCCTCCCCCCTCTCCCCCTCAGATGTCGACAGTGAAGCGTCTGAAGCCCCGGCTGACGGCCATCTTGTTCCGGCTGCAGTTTGAAGAGCAGCTGAACAACATCAAGCCGGATGTGGTGTCCGTGACGGCGGCCTGCGAGGAACTGAAGAAGAGCACCACCTTCTCCCAGCTGCTGCAGATCATCCTGCTGGTGGGCAACTACATGAACGCTGGTTCCCGCAACGCCAAGGCCTTTGGATTCAGCATCAGCTACCTCTGCAAGGTGAGAGACACTTCATTGCTCTACAGTGCTACTATTTTACTCGCTTGTTAGAAAAACTAGATTAGTTGGAATTTTAATTTAGGAGCACCAGTGATTACTTCACTGTACCGCAGCCCCTGAGAGCCATGGAGAATACACACAGAGCCCAGATTCATGACCGTCATGCTTGCACCACTACTACAAAGAAAACGGCTTGTTACTGCAAATATTGTTCATTGTGCTCCTAAATTTCTGTGTGCTCCTAAATTTGTCAATTTAGGCACACGTGTGCCTTGTAAAAAAGGTCAGCGTAGAGCCCTGCATGGACATAACCACGCACAAAGAGACGCACACGCATATCTACAGGCAGTGTGTGTAACAGGGTAAACATGTATTTAATAAGCCAACGCTGCGTTAAAGGTTTTTAAAAGGGGGTGTACTTTAGAATCTGCCCTTTGTCCAATCAGCTGCGGGACACCAAGACAACTGACCTGAAGCAGACTCTCCTGCACTTCCTGGCTGACGTGTGTCAGGAGCAGTACCCCGACGTCCTGACGTTCCCTGACGAACTTGTTCACGTAGAGAAGGCTAGCCGAGGTAACCATGGACTCCACCTAACACCTACCCTCAGAACTAAACACTAGTACCAGTACTCTCACACACTTGTGTCCTCTCCTCATCCCTGTTTCCATTCATGACACACTGACCTGCCCCCTCTAACCCCTGTCCCAGTGTCGGCTGAGACCCTGCAGAAAAACCTGGTGCAGATGGGCTGTGCGTTGAAGACTCTGGACAAAGATCTGGAGACCTTCCCTCCTCCACAGAGTGATAGGGACATGTTTGTGGAGAAAATGACTATATCCTTTACTACTGCAAATCAAATGTATTTATATAGCTCTTCTTACATCAGCTGATATCTCAAAGTGCTGTTCAGAAACCCAGCCTAAAACCCCAAACAGCAAGCAATGCAGGTGTAGAAGCACGGCGGCTAGGAAAAAACTCTGTAGAAAGGCCAAAACCTCGGAAGAAACCTAGAGAGGAACCAGGCTATGAGGGGTGGCCAGTCCTCTTCTGGCTGTGCCGGGTGGAGATTATAACAGAACATGGCCAAGATGTTCAAATGTTCATAAATTACCAGCATGGTCAAATAATAGGTCTGGGACAGGTAGCACAGCACGTCCGGTGAACAGGTCAGGATTCCATAGCCGCAGGCAGAACAGTTTAAACTGGAGCAGCAGCACGGCCAGGTGGACTGGGGACAGTAAGGAGTCATCATGCCAGGTAGTCCTGAGGCATGGTCCTAGGTCTCAGGTCCTCCTTTGAGAGAGAAAGAAAGAGAGAATTAAAGAGAGCATACTTAAATTCACACAGGACACCGGATAAGACAGGATAAGTACTCCAGATATAACAAACTGACCCTAGCCACCCGACACATAAACTACTGCAGCATAAATACTGGAGGCTGAGACAGTGTGGCCCCATCCGATGATACCCCCCGGACAGGGCCAAACACGAAGGTTCGATCATAGTTCGATCATTTTAACCTCCTCCAGTCCAATCAAACTTTATGTAAGGTGTCATTTCAAAGCATCTCCACACATCTTACAAATTACGATCGAGACAGGAAATATTCTCTGTCGTTTCCTGTAAGACTTTCCATGCTGAAAGCTGAATGTTTGAGTGTCTATGAATTAGTGTGTATGCTTATGTGTGTTGGTGGTGTGTATAGCTCTGTGTGTTGGTGGTGTGTATAGCTCTGTGTGTAGCTCTGTGATTATGGTGTGTATAGCTCTGTGTGTTGTTGGTGGTGTGTAGCTCTGTGTGTTGGTGCTGTGTATAGCTCTGTGTGTTGGTGGTGGTGGTGTGTGTAGCTCTGTGTGCTGGTGGTGGTGTGTGTAGCTGTGTGTGCTGGAGGTGGTGTGTCTGTGTGGTGGAGGTGGTGTGTCTGTACTGGAGGTGGTGTGTGTGTCTCTGTGCTGGAGGTGGTGTGTGTGTCTCTGTGCTGGAGGTGGTGTGTGTGTCTCTGTGCTGGAGGTGGTGTGTGTGTCTCTGTGCTGGAGGTGGTGTGTGTGTGTCTCTGTGTGCTGGAGGTGGTGTGTGTGTGTCTCTGTGTGCTGGAGGTGGTGTGTGTGTGTCTCTGTGTGCTGGAGGTGGTGTGTGTGTCTCTGTGCTGGAGGTGGTGTGTGTGTGTGTGTCTGTGTGCTGGAGGTGGTGTGTGTAGCTCTGTGTGCTGGGGGTGGTGAGTGTAGCGGGGGTGGTGTGTGTGTCTCTGTGCTGGAGGTGGTGTGTGTGTGTGTGTCTCTGTGTGCTGGAGGTGGTTTGTGTGTGTGTGTGTCTCTGTGTGCTGGAGGTGGTGTGTGTGTGTCTCTGTGTGCTAGAGGTGGTGTGTGTGTCTCTGTGCTGGAGGTGGTGTGTGTGTGTGTCTGTGTGCTGGAGGTGGTGTGTGTAGCTCTGTGTGCTGGGGGTGGTGAGTGTAGCTCTGTGTGCTGGGGGTGGTGTGTGTAGCTCTGTGTGCTGGGGGTGGTGTGTGTAGCTCTGTGTGCTGGGGGTGGTGAGTGTAGCTCTGTGTGCTGGGGGTGGTGTGTGTAGCTCTGTGTGCTGGGGGTGGTGTGTGTAGCTCTGTGTGCTGGGGGTGGTGTGTGTAGCTCTGTGTGCTGGGGGTGGTGAGTGTAGCTCTGTGTGCTGGGGGTGGTGAGTGTAGCTCTGTGTGCTGGGGGTGGTGTGTTGCTCTGTGTGCTGGGGGTGGTGTGTAGCTCTGTGTGCTGGGGGTGGTGTGTGTAGCTCTGTGTGCTGGAGATGGTGTGTAGCTCTGTGTGCTGGGGGTGGTGTGTGTAGCTCTGTGTGCTGGGGGTGGTGAGTGTAGCTCTGTGTGCTGGGGGTGGTGTGTGTAGCTCTGTGTGCTGGGGGTGGTGAGTGTAGCTCAGTGTGCTGGGGGTGGTGAGTGTAGCTCTGTGTGCTGGGGGTGGTGTGTAGCTCTGTGTGCTGGGGGTGGTGTGTGTAGCTCTGTGTGCTGGAGATGGTGTGTGTGTCTCTGTGTTGCCAGGCTGTGTACTCCTTAATACTGTACCTCACAGCTTTGTGGCCAGTGCTAAAGAGCAACATGAGAAGTTGGACATGATGCATAAGAACATGGAGAAGCAGTACTCCGACCTGGGGAACTACTTTGTGTTCGACCCTCGCAAGATTTCTGTCGAAGAGTTCTTCGGTGACCTCAACAACTTCAAGAACATGTTCCAGGTGAGTTTGAGCATTGGCAACCTGAAGGCAGAAAACAGAATGTGCTCCCACCTCATTACACACAAGTTAATGATAAACACATGTTCTCCTCACCTGTTTGTCTAAATGACATTGACTGTTAGTGGGAAGGTACCGTCTACAGGTATTCCTTATCAGTTAGTGCCATGTAGTACTAGGTAATGCCAGGTAGTTCTGTTATTGTCTTTTAGTATCTGTTAGTATAAGTATCAGGTAGTTCCAGTAAATAATTTTGTATCAGTTTGTTCCAGGTAATTCAGTTTTTATCAGTTAGTATCAGGTAGTACCAGGTATATAATTTTATATCAGTTAGTATCAGGTAGTACCAGGTAGTTCATATAGTATTAGGTAGTATTCGTACCAGGTAAATCAAATGTTATTTGTCACATGCGCCGAATACAACAGGTAGACCTTACAGTGAAATGCTGAATACAACAGGTAGACCTTACAGTGAAATGCTGAATACAACAGGTAGACCTTACAGTGAAATGCTGAATACAACAGGTAGACCTTACAGTGAAATACTGAATACAACAGGTAGACCTTACAGTGAAATGCTGAATACAACAGGTGTAATAGACCTTACAGTGAAATGCTGAATACAACAGGTGTAATAGACCTTACAGTGAAATGCTGAATACAACAGGTGTAGTAGACCTTACAGTGAAATGCTGAATACAACAGGTGTAATAGACCTTACAGTGAAATGCTGAATACAACAGGTGTAATAGACCTTACAGTGAAATGCTGAATACAACAGGTGTAATAGACCTTACAGTGAAATGCTGAATACAACAGGTGTAATAGACCTTACAGTGAAATGCTGAATACAACAGGTGTAATAGACCTTACAGTGAAATGCTGAATACAACAGGTGTAATAGACCTTACAGTGAAATGCTGAATACAACAGGTGTAATAGACCTTACAGTGAAATGCTGAATACAACAGGTGTAATAGACCTGACAGTGAAATGCTTGAATACAACAGGTGTAATAGACCTTACAGTGAAATGCTGAATACAACAGGTGTATTAGACCTTACAGTGAAATACTGAATACAACAGGTGTAATAGACCTTACAGTGAAATACTGAATACAACAGGTGTATTAGACCTTACAGTGAAATACTGAATACAACAGGTGTAATAGACCTTACAGTGAAATGCTGAATACAACAGGTGTAGTAGACCTTACAGTGAAATGCTGAATACAACAGGTGTAATAGACCTTACAGTGAAATGCTGAATACAACAGGTGTAGTAGACCTTACAGTGAAATGCTGAATACAACAGGTGTAATAGACCTTACAGTGAAATGCTGAATACAACAGGTGTAATAGACCTTACAGTGAAATGCTGAATACAACAGGTGTAGTAGACCTTACAGTGAAATGCTGAATACAACAGGTGTAATAGACCTTACAGTGAAATGCTGAATACAACAGGTAGACCTTAACGTGAAATGCTGAATACAACAGGTGTAATAGACCTTACAGTGAAATGCTGAATACAACAGGTAGACCTTACAGTGAAATGCTGAATACAACAGGTAGACCTTACAGTGAAATGCTGAATACAACAGGTGTAATAGACCTTACAGTGAAATGCTGAATACAACAGGTGTAGTAGACCTTACAGTGAAATGCTGAATACAACAGGTAGACCTGACAGTGAAATGCTGTAAGGTCTATGTGTCAGGTAGTATTAGTGCCAGGGAGTACAACGTTGTTCATGTAGTATCAGTTAGTATTAGTATCAGGTTGTACCAGTTAGTACCTGGTACTACCTGATACTAATACTAACTGGTACTACCTGATACTAACACTATCAGGCAGTTTGTTGTATCAGTTAGTGTTAGTACCAGGTATATCATTCAGTATCAGGTAATACCAGGTGTTATCAGTTAGTACCAGTTAGTATCAGGTAGTACCAGCCAGCTGGTCTGTGCATGATCTGAGGATGTGGCTAAGGATGCCATCTGGGCCGGCAGCCCTGCGAGGGTTAACACGTTTAAATGTTTTACTCACATTGGCTGCGGTGAAGGAGAGCCCGCAGGTTTTAGTAGCGGGCCATGTCAGTATTGTCCTCAAAGCGAGCAAAGTTGTTGTATAGTTGGTCCGCGACGGGGCTGGTTTTCTTTTTGTAATCCATGATTGACTTTAGACTCTGCCACATACGTCTCGTGTCTGAGCCGTTGACTGAACTACCAGGTAGTTCAGTTCGTAGCAGGTAGTATTAGTTAGTATTCGTATCAGGTAGTGTTATTACCAGGTAGTATCAGTTAGTATTAGTACCAGGTAGTGTTATTACCAGGTAGTACCATGTAGTATTATTACCAGGTAGTGTTATTACCAGGTAGTATCAGGTAGTATTATTACCAGGTAGTGTTATTACCAGGTAGTATCAGTTAGTATTAGTACCAGGTAGTGTTATTACCAGGTAGTATTATTACCAGGTAGTGTTATTACCAGGTAGTATCAGTTAGTATCAGGTAGTGTTATTTCCAGGTAGTATCAGTATCAGGTAGTGTTGTTACCAGGTACTATCAGTTAGTATCAGTTAGTTTTAGTACCAGGATGATTAGTTAGTATTAGTATCAGGTAGTGTTATTACCAGGTAGTATCAGTTAGTATTAGTATCAGGTAGTGTTATTACCAGGTAGTATCAGTTAGTATTAGTATCGGTAGTGTTATTACCAGGTAGTATCAGGTAGTGTTATGACCAGTTAATATTCGTATCAGGTAGTGTTATTACCAGGTACTATCAGTTAGTATTATTATCAGGTAGTGTTAGTACCAGGTAGTATCAGGTAGTGTTAGTACCAGGTAGTATCAGGTAGTGTTAGTAACAGGTAGTGTTAGTAACAGGTAGTATCAGTTAGTTTTAGTACCAGGATGATTAGTTAGTATTAGTATCAGGTAGTGTTATTACCAGGTAGTATCAGTTAGTATTAGTATCAGGTAGTGTTATTACCAGGTAGTATAATGTAGTGTTATTACCAGGTAGTATCATTTAGTGTTAGTACCAGGTAGTGTTAGTACCAGGTAGTATCAGGTAGTGTTAGTACCAGGTAGTATCAGGTAGTGTTAGTACCAGGTGGTATCAGGTAGTGTTAGTACCAGGTGGTATCAGGTAGTGTTAGTACCAGGTAGTACCAGGTAGTGTTAGTACCAGGTAGTATCAGGTAGTGTTAGTACCAGGTAGTCTCAGGTAGTGTTAGTACCAGGTAGTATCAGGTAGTGTTAGTACCAGGTAGTATCAGGTAGTGTTAGTACCAGGTAGTGTTAGTACCAGGTAGTATCAGGTAGTGTTAGTACCAGGTAGTATCAGGTAGTGTTAGTACCAGGTAGTCTCAGGTAGTGTTAGTACCAGGTAGTATCAGGTAGTGTTAGTACCAGGTAGTATCAGGTAGTGTTAGTACCAGGTAGTATCAGGTAGTGTTAGTACCAGGTAGTATCAGGTAGTGTTAGTACCAGGTAGTATCAGGTAGTGTTAGTACCAGGTAGTGTTAGTACCAGGTAGTATCAGGTAGTGTTAGTACCAGGTAGTATCAGGTAGTGTTAGTAACAGGTAGTATCAGGTAGTGTTACTACCAGGTGGTATCAGGTAGTGTTACTACCAGGTGGTATCAGGTAGTGTTATTACCAGGTACTATCAGTTAGTATTATTATCAGGTAGTGTTAGTAACAGGTAGTATCAGGTAGTGTTAGTACCAGGTAGTATCAGGTAGTGTTAGTAACAGGTAGTATCAGGTAGTGTTAGTAACAGGTAGTATCAGGTAGTGTTAGTAACAGGTAGTATCAGGTAGTGTTACTACCAGGTGGTATCAGGTAGTGTTACTACCAGGTGGTATCAGGTAGTGTTATTACCAGGTACTATCAGTTAGTATTATTATCAGGTAGTGTTAGTAACAGGTAGTATCAGGTAGTGTTAGTAACAGGTAGTATCAGGTAGTGTTAGTACCAGAGTACCAGGTAGTATCAGGTAGTGTTAGTACCAGGTAGTCTCAGGTAGTGTTAGTACCAGGTAGTATCAGGTAGTGTTAGTACCAGGTAGTGTTAGTACCAGGTAGTATCAGGTAGTGTTAGTACCAGGTAGTATTAGGTAGTGTTAGTACCAGGTAGTCTCAGGTAGTGTTAGTACCAGGTAGTATCAGGTAGTGTTAGTACCAGGTAGTGTTAGTACCAGGTAGTATCAGGTAGTGTTAGTACCAGGTAGTGTTAGTACCAGGTAGTATCAGGTAGTGTTAGTACCAGGTAGTATCAGGTAGTGTTAGTACCAGATAGTATCAGGTAGTGTTAGTACCAGGTAGTATCAGGTAGTGTTAGTATCAGGTAGTGTTAGTACCAGGTAGTGTTAGTACCAGGTAGTATCAGGTAGTGTTAGTACCAGGTAGTATCAGGTAGTGTTACTACCAGGTGGTATCAGGTAGTGTTAGTACCAGGTAGTATCAGGTAGTGTTAGTACCAGGTATAATTTAGTGTTATTACCAGGTAGTACCAGGTAGTGTTATTACCAGGTAGTATCAGGTAGTGTTAGTATCAGGTAGTGTTATTACCAGGTATAATTTAGTGGTATTACCAGGTAGTATCATTTAGTGTTATTACCAGGTAGTATCGGGTATTGTTATTACAAAGTGTATCAGTTAGTATTAGTATCAGGTAGTATTACCAGGTAGTATCAGGTAGTGTTATTACCAGGTAGTATCAGTTAGTATTAGTATCAGGTCGTGTTATTTCCAGGTAGTATCAGGTAGTATAATTTAGTGTTATTACCAGGTAGTATCAGGTAGTGTTATTACCAGGTAGTATCAGGTAGTGTTATTACCAGGTAGTATCATTTAGTGTTATTACCAGGTAGTGTTAGTACCAGGTAGTATCAGGTTGTGTTTGTAACAGGTAGTATCAGGTAGTGTTAGTAACATGTAGTAACAGGTAGTGTTAGTACCAGGTAGTATCAGGTAGTGTTAGTAACATGTACTAACAGGTAGTGTTAGTAACAGGTAGTATCAGGTAGTGTTAGTAACAGGTAGTATCAGGTAGTGTTAGTAACAGGTAGTATCAGGTAGTGTTAGTAACAGGTAGTATCAGGTAGTGTTAGTACCAGGTAGTATCAGGTAGTGTTAGTACCAGGTAGTGTTAGTACCAGGTAGTGTTAGTACCAGGTAGTATCAGGTAGTGTTACTACCAGGTGGTATCAGGTAGTGTTACTACCAGGTGGTATCAGGTAGTGTTATTACCAGGTACTATCAGTTAGTATTATTATCAGGTAGTGTTAGTAACATGTAGTAACAGGTAGTGTTATTACCAGGTAGTATCAGGTAGTGTTATTACCATGTAGTATCAGGTAGTGTTATTACCAGGTAGTATCAGGTAGTGTTATTACCAGGTAGTATCAGGTAGTGTTATTACCAGGTAGTATCAGGTAGTGTTATTACCAGGTAGTATCATTTAGTGTTATTACCAGGTAGTATCATTTAGTGTTATTACCAGGTAGTATCATTTAGTGTTATTACCAGGTAGTATCATTTAGTGTTATTTCCAGGTAGTATCATTTAGTGTTATTTCCAGGTAGTATCATTTAGTGTTATTACCAGGTAGTATCATTTAGTGTTATTACCAGGTAGTATCAGGTAGTGTCATTACCAGGTAGTATCAGGTAGTGTTATTTCCAGGTAGTATTAGGTAGTGTTATTACCAGGTAGTATCATTTAGTGTTATTTCCAGGTAGTATCGGTTAGTATTAGGACCAGGTAGTATCAGGTAGTGTTATTACCAGGTAGTATCAGGTAGTGTTATTACCAGGTAGTATCAGTTATTATTAGTATGAGGTAGTGTTATTACCAGGTAGTATCAGTTGGTATCAGTACCAGGTAGTGTTATTACAGATGCTGGTTATCTTGTTTTGCTGGCTCTTGTTTTGCTGTTTATCTTGGCAGAGGGCCAACTATTGTTTCTCAGTCACACACACACACACACACACGTTCTTGTACACACAAATCCACTCACACACACACATGCACCCTCATACACACACATGTCTCTGTCCATGTCCCCTCAGCAAGCGGTGAAGGAGAATGCGAAGAGGAGGGAGTCAGAGGAGAAGATCAGGAGAGCCAAGCTGGCCAAGGAGAAGGCTGACAGAGAGAAGGAGGAGAAACAGAAGAGAAGCCAACAACTGGACCTCAACGCAGGTCAGAGTGCCTGTGGGAGAGGAGTGGGTCAGAGTTCCTGTGGGAGAGGAGTGGGTCAGAGTTCCTGTGGGAGAGGAGTGGGTCAGAGTTCCTGTGGGAGAGGAGTGGGTCAGAGTTCCTGTGGGAGAGGAGTGGGTCAGAGTTCCTGTGGGAGAGGAGTGGGTCAGAGTTCCTGTGGGAGAGGAGTGGGTCAGAGTTCCTGTGGGAGAGGAGTGGGTCAGAGTTCCTGTGGGAGAGGAGTGGGTCAGAGTTCCTGTGGGAGAGGAGTGGGTCAGAGTGCCTGTGGGAGAGGAGTGGGTCAGAGTGCCTGTGGGAGAGGAGTGGGTCAGAGTGCCTGTGGGAGAGGAGTGGGTCAGAGTTCCTGTGGGAGAGGAGTGGGTCAGAGTTCCTGTGGGAGAGGAGTGGGTCAGAGTTCCTGTGGGAGAGGAGTGGGTCAGAGTGCCTGTGGGAGAGGAGTGGGTCAGAGTGCCTGTGGGAGAGGAGTGGGTCAGAGTGCCTGTGGGAGAGGAGTGGGTCAGAGTTCCTGTGGGAGAGGAGTGGGTCAGAGTTCCTGTGGGAGAGGAGTGGGTCAGAGTTCCTGTGGGAGAGGAGTGGGTCAGAGTTCCTGTGGGAGAGGAGTGGGTCAGAGTGCCTGTGGGAGAGGAGTGGGTCAGAGTGCCTGTGGGAGAGGAGTGGGTCAGAGTTCCTGTGGGAGAGGAGTGGGTCAGAGTTCCTGTGGGAGAGGAGTGGGTCAGAGTGCCTGTGGGAGAGGAGTGGGTCAGAGTGCCTGTGGGAGAGGAGTGGGTCAGAGTGCCTGTGGGAGAGGAGTGGGTCAGAGTGCCTGTGGGAGAGGAGTGGGTCAGAGTGCCTGTGGGAGAGGAGTGGGTCAGAGTGCCTGTGGGAGAGGAGTGGGTCAGAGTGCCTGTGGGAGAGGAGTGGGTCAGAGTGCCTGTGGGAGAGGAGTGTGTCAGAGTGCCTGTGGGAGTGGAGTGGGTCACAGTGCCTGTGGGAGAGGAGTGGGTCAGAGTGTGGGTGTGGATGAAGGCTGTTTTGGGAACTGAACTTCTCCTTGATACCAGTTGGGGGCAGTCGGAGCCCACTGTACTACTAGATCTGTGTGTGTGTGTGTGTGTGTGTGTGTGTGTGTGTGTGTGTGTGTGTGTGTGTGTGTGTGTGTGTGTGTGTGTGTGTGTGTGTGTGTGTGTGTGTGTGTGTGTCCAGTGATCCACAGCAGTTCTGGGAAAAGAGCGAGTGAAGGAGAGAGACAAGATAAAGATATGGAGGAGGCAGTAGTCTGCCTGTATCATCCACTCATTCAGTCATTGTTGGAACAAGGGATTTATATCCGAGAAGAACAAGAAATAGTGAATTTAAATCCACAAACACATTCTCTCTCTGAGTCAGATTAGATTCATAAAAAAAGACTGGGATAGCAACCATCTTATCCTGTCTTACACAGTCTCACACAGCCTCATGCTGAAACACATACAAACAGACCACAAATAATTTTTGCTCGTTTCCTACACCCTCTCCCTCTCTCTGACCTACTTTCTGAACATTCCTCCTCTTTTTGGCTCCAGTTTGTCTCTCTTGGGACTTCACAGTTCGAGTCATCACATTTCCTCTCTGCCACAGTGCTGTGTGTCAGTGCTGTGTGTCAGTGCTGTGTGTCAGTGCTGTGTGTCAGTGCTGTGTGTCAGTGCTGTGTGTCAGTGCTGTGTCAGTGCTGTGTGTCAGTGCTGTGTGTCAGTGCTGTGTGTCTGTGCTGTGTCTGTCTGTCTGTCTGTCTGTCTGTCTGTCTGTCTGTCTGTCTGTCTGTCTGTCTGTCTGTCTGTCTGTCTGTCTGTCTGTCTGTCTGTCTGTCTGTCTGTGTGTCTGCCTGCCTGCCTGCCTGCCTGCCTGCCTGCCTGCCTGATCTCTTTCACCCACATTGTGTCCCTTTCTCCTGATGAGGTTTTCCAGCTGCCTGTTCTTTCCTCCCTCTATTTTCCTTCTACCTCTCTTTCTTTCAGTCCTTTCCCATCCTATGCTGAAATCTCTATGCCATTTCTTGGTTGCTAAAATTCTAATAATTCCCCGTAATTTCAGCAAATGTATAGTGTAGGGAATCATTGTACCATCTGAACTCTGAAATATATTTTCAGGAACCAAAAATATTATATTTTCAGCTGTTCAAAGCTGGTGTCCAAAACAAAGTAAAATATGAAAAAAACAAACTTTTGCACCGGAAGTATAGAAATAGCATACATAGAACAGATCTTAGACTTGCTTTCAATGAGAATGACAGATCTATAACTCACAATTCTATGTGAATTTGGTCAGGTCGCCCAAAAAGTGACATATTGCAGCTTCAAAGGGTTTTAGAAGGTCGTATGGACAATAATGTACTGTATCTACCTGCAATCTAAGCACTTTGTCCATGCAGTGTGAGGAAAAAGGTAGTTAAATTTCAAGTCAACCACTGTGGACTATGTATGAAGGAAATACAATATGCATTGAAAGCTCTGTGTTTGGGTATGTGCAAACACACATGCACACACAATACATCCATTCATAGCTTTGAGAGTGTGTTGAGTCTTTCATGCATGAGATAGTGCTTAGATAGTTGACCATGAAAGGGCTTAGATAGTTGACCATGAAAGGGCTTAGATAGTTGACCATGAAAGGGCTTAGATAGTTGACTGTGTGGGTGTGTGGGGGGGTACATGTACATACAGGTTTGGGCTCAGGGTTATTATTTAAGCAATACACACATCTAGTATGTGTGTTTGTGAATAGATCCAATAAACTGGTTGGTTATTATTAGACAAGGGCTGTCTTTATATAGTGCTTTCTCTAACAATCATCTTCTCACTGACCCTAACCCTGCTTCTCTCATTTTCTCTCTTTACCCTACACACAGTTCTGTACTGTGGTCTGATCTAAGACCTGTTCATACTCCTCACAAGCACCAGGCCTGCATAGTTCCCCAGGGCTGCAGCTAGGTGTCAGTGCTGCATGAAATGGGGTGTATTTAGAGGGGGGGTAGCCACCACTAGGGGTACTGTGGCTCTACATTACAGGCTGTGTGAGAGGGAGACAGAGGGGGTGGGGTGTAAAAGAGATTGTAGAACAGCAGATGTCTCAGGAGGATTAGACGGTGTTGGTCCTCAGAGCAGCGTCTATTCTGTCATGCTTATCTCCTGCTGTCTGTAATGCTGTTACATTACTAACACAGCTTATCAACACAACATATGTCCTTAACTCCCGGACATTTGTGTCAGAGCAGTGTAGAGTGTTCCATAGTGACCTTGACCACAGTCCACCACTCAATACCCACTCTCATATTGATTGTTTTAATGGCTGTGTTAATTAAATAAACGTCTGTTTATGAACTATCAGCAAGCACTTCAAATTGATTTAATGCAAAACAGTTGTAGAAACCTTTAAGAAATGCTAGGACATGGTCAGTAGTGTCCCCTGTTTAATCTGGCTTATTCATTAAACAGTCATATTCCCAACGCCTGTATGGCTCCGTATCATGATGCTGGACAGTCCATTAGCCCTCTACTGTCTCTGTCTAGATGCTGTCATTATAGCAGCCTGGTCAATAAGCTTTATAAAACAGGTCCCAGTTTAACACCCACCCAGAGGCAGTTTCCTCCAGAGCGTGTGTGCATTTTTCCTGGATGTGTTTAGGTTTAACACAGGCATGTGATTTGTGGAAGTGGGTAGTGGATGGGTGCCAGACGTAGTCTCCTTTGGGTAGAAATAAAACATGACTGCATGACTGTTTTCTGCCTGTGCAGTTGTGTGCCGCGGCCACTTGGGTGTGTATGTGAGCTGTGTTGTGGGACTGCACTCTCTCTCTCGTGTATGTGTGTGTGTGTGTGTGTGTGCGCGAGACTTTCTCTGAAGTGACAAGCGAAACCAGGGGCCATCTGCCGCTAGGTTTACAGTGCAATTAAACTAGTGTGTTTGGGGGAGGGCGACAGGATGAGGGGGAGGGGAAGAACTAAACCTTTAACCCCAGCCAGTTCACAGTGATAATAATGAGAACCATCTGCCTGAGTACCACTGAATTCTCCCCACACACACATTCCTGGTGAACATCGCAGTTTATTGAGCCTCAGTGTAATAGACGTGTAGACGGTGTGTGTACTACTAGATATATGTAGCCTGCAGCCTAGTCAGTATCTAAACTGGGTCAGCGCCCAACTAGGTTAATGTATCTAATGGGCCACCGGGTCCATGTGACTAGTGATGTCGTGTGTGTGTGTGTGTGTGTGTGTGTGTGTGTGTGTGTGTGTGTGTGTGTGTGTGTGTGTGTGTGTGTGTGTGTGTGTGTGTGTGTGTGTGTGTGTGTGTGTGTGAGAGAGAACTCAGGGGGCGTGCTGTGTCCACTGATCTGTCCTCTGTCTATTAGGAGAGAGAGAGACTAAATGTGGATGTGTGTTTTGTGTTGACTCTGTTGTTATAACCATAGAATACTAGAATGACCAGGAACCGTCTTCTAATGGGATAAAGGTCAGGGAGTTGGTCAACCCGGGGGGTTCGCCAGTGCTGTGATACGATATTGAATTGGAAGGAAGAGTGTATGTTTGTTAGCTAGCCAGACCGTTTTAGAGGTTTTTTTTTAAATGAAATGCCAAAATGGCAACATTCGATTGAAACAATGGAGTTTAATCGCAGCCGTACACTGGCTGAAATCAGTTGATGATAGGACTTAGATAAGTTGTAAATGTAGCAAGTCCTTATATTGTATCATATAATAGCACACAAATATAGACTTCTGTAGTCTGTTTACACATTTTTTGACTATTTATACAGAATAAAAACCTTTTAACTATTTTTATAATTATATGACAATATTTTAGGTTGACAATTCTATTACACCATTTCTGATACATGACACGCCTTTTATTTTCCCGCATAAGTCAAATCAGGATTCATCCTCTACTGCCATTCATTCCAATTAGACTGGTTTGGATTTCTCCCTGACCAATGTGGCTGCATGTTCACCCCATTCTGGAACGTTGAAGGTTTATGACATAGCCCCTCCAGTAATTAAATAGGATGTCTCTGGTTTATAAGGTTGTGTATGTAATATTGATTGTGTATCTGTATGTGTGTCCAGAGGGTGATGAGACTGGTATCATGGACGACCTGATGGAGGCGCTGCAGTCTGGGGCTGCCTTCAGGAGGAAGAGAGGACCACGACAAGCTGGTAACAACACACTGTTGCTCTCTCGGTCTCTGTGTCTCTCTGTCTCACTTACACACACTTGGGCGGATACACTCTTTCAGTCCCTGCTTGCTCTCCTGTGTGTCTGCCATCTGTTGTAGGGCTGGGGCGTGACACCAGTTTGGGCTCTGCTCCAGGGAACCAGCCAGGGCAGGGCAGTAGGAGAGGGATGGGGGTGGCAGAAATACACTGTAAAATGTGGCTTCACAATGACTTCAACATTAAACCATGTTAACCCTGGACCAGTCTACAACCACTAGCCTGGGGCTAGCACTAGCAGGGCTGTTCACACTTAGCGTGTCTAAATGATCTGTATTGATTTCCACTCAGATCTGTTCTCCAGCCTCTCTCTCTCAGGCCAGACGATACACCACCCACATAATCTGGTTAGATTCTCTCTCTCTGCTGTTTCACTGGCCTACTGGCCTATTGAGTTACTCACTTCAGCTGCTAGTGCTAGACACACACACAAACACACACACACACACTTAAAGCTAGAATCCTTAGTTTACGTATAAATGATTTATGTAAACCTAGTGATCAAGAACATAACTTAGAAATTCCCCATGACCTCATTTCAACTGTCGTACCCCGTCAGAACCCCAAATATGAGCTTATATCAACTGTCGTACCCCATCAGAACCCCAAATATGACTTTATATCAACTGTCGTACCCCATCAGAACCCCAAATATGACTTTATATCAACTGTCGTACCCCATCAGAACCCCAAATATGAGCTTATATCAACTGTCGTACCCCATCAGAACCCCAAATATGACTTTATATCAACTGTCGTACCCCATCAGAACCCCACATATGACTTTATATCAACTGTCGTACCCCATCAGAACCCCCAAATATGACTTTATATCAACTGTCGTACCCCATCAGAACCCCAAATATGACTTTATATCAACTGTCGTACCCCATCAGAACCCCAAATATGAGCTTATATCAACTGTCGTACCCTATCAGAACCCCAAATATGACTTTATATCAACTGTCGTACCCCATCAGAACCCCAAATATGATTTTATATCAACTGTCGTACCCCATCAGAACCCCAAATATGAGCTTATATCAACTGTCGTACCCCATCAGAACCCCAAATATGAGCTTATATCAACTGTCGTACCCCATCAGAACCCCAAATATGACTTTATATCAACTGTCGTACCCCATCAGAACCCCAAATATGAGCTTATATCAACTGTCGTACCCCATCAGAACCCCAAATATGACTTTATATCAACTGTCGTACCCCATCAGAACCCCAAATATGACTTTATATCAACTGTCGTACCCCATCAGAACCCCAAATATGACTTTATATCAACTGTCGTACCCCATCAGAACCCCAAATATGAGCTTATATCAACTGTCGTACCCCATCAGAACCCCAAATATGACTTTATATCAACTGTCGTACCCCATCAGAACCCCAAATATGAGCTTATATCAACTGTCGTACCCCATCAGAACCCCAAATATGACTTTATATCAACTGTCGTACCCCATCAGAACCCCAAATATGACTTTATATCAACTGTCGTACCCCATCAGAACCCCAAATATGACTTTATATCAACTGTCGTACCCCATCAGAACCCCAAATATGACTTTATATCAACTGTCGTACCCCATCAGAACCCCAAATATGATTTTATATCAACTGTCGTACCCCATCAGAACCCCAAATATGAGCTTATATCAACTGTCGTACCCCATCGGAACCCCAAATATGAGCTTGTTTCAACTGTCGTACCCCATCAGAACCCCAAATATGATTTTATATCAACTGTCGTACCCCATCAGAACCCCAAATATGATTTTATATCAACTGCCGTACCCCATCAGAACCCCAAATATGAGCTTGTTTCAACTGTCGTACCCCATCAGAACCCCAAATATGAGCTTGTTTTACTCCAATGTTTGTAAACAATGTAAATGTACACACATTGTATAACCTCAAAACATGGTTACAACAATCATTTTGATATCATGGATGGTCAGTCCTTGCATCCATAGCACTTTGAGAGTGGTTACATTTCTCCAGGCCCATTCCTCAGCTTTTTACCGAAACACTGGTGGGTTTACTTCATGAGGATCCTCATTAGCTGCTGCACATGCAGCCGCTACTCTTCATGGGGTCCACATAAAACGTACAAATACATGACAAAGTACCAAACACTTAGACGAACAACATAAGATATTACATTACATTCTAAATAAACACTATGAATAAAATAAGAGTTATATATAGGAAAACACCAGGAGGCAACAAAAATACTATTTACACACTATGTTCATATTCTTATATACAGTTAAAGTAGATCTTTAGAGAGAGGAGAGGCGCAGTGATACAATATTTTTTTTTAAGTTAAACTTGCTTGTTGCAATAGCAACCTCTTGTGGCAGAGCACTCCATGATGACATGGCTCTATACACAACTGAGCAACGTGTTAAATCAGTTTTTGGGGGTACAGTGATAGGGTATGCCCTAGTGGGTGTCTGGTGGGGTATGTACAGTGTGTCTGATGGGGTATGTTTGGTGGGGTATGTACTGTGAGTCTGGTGGGGTATGTATTGTGAGTCTGGTGGGGTATGTACTGTGAGTCTGGTGAGGTATGTACTGTGTGTCTGGTGAAGTATGTACTGTGTGTCTGGTGGGGTATGTACTGTGTGTCTGGTGGGGTATGTACTGTTTGTCTGGTGGGGTATGTCTGGTGGGGTATGTACTGTGTGTCTGGTGGGGTATGTAGTGTGTCTGGTGGGGTATGTACTGTATGTCTGGTGGGGTATGTCTGGTGGGGTATGTAGTGTGTCTGGTGGGGTATGTCCGGTGTGTCTGGTGGAGTATGTACTGTGTGTCTGGTGGGGTTTGTACTGTGTCTGGTGGGGTTTGTACTGTATGTCTGGTGGGGTATGTCCGGTGTGTCTGGTGGGGTGTGTCTGGTGGGGTGTGTGGGGCATGTAGCTCAGTTGGTAGAGCATGGCGCTTGTAACGCCAGGGTAGTGGGTTCGATTCCCGGGACCACCCATACGTAGAATGTATGCACACATGACTGTAAGTCGCTTTGGTTAAAAGCGTCTGCTAAATGGCATATATTATTATTATTATATTATATATTATTATGTACTGTGTGTCTGGTGGGTATATACTGTATCTGGTGGGGTATGTGGGGTATGTCTGGTGGGGTATGTCTGGTGGGGTGTGTCTGGTGGGGTATGTACTGTGTCTGGTGGGGTATGTACTGTGTGTCTGGTGGGGTATGTACTGTGTGTCTGGTGGGGTATGTAGTGTGTCTGGTGGGGTATGTACTGTGTGTCTGGTGGGGTATGTCTGGTGGGGTATGTAGTGTGTCTGGTGGGGTATGTCCGGTGTGTCTGGTGGAGTATGTACTGTGTGTCTGGTGGGGTTTGTACTGTGTCTGGTGGGGTTTGTACTGTATGTCTGGTGGGGTATGTCCAGTGTGTCTGATGGGGTGTGTCTGGTGGGGTGTGTGGGGCATGTACTGTGTGTCTGGTGGGTATATACTGTATCTGGTGGGGTATGTGGGGTATGTCTGGTGGGGTATGTCTGGTGGGGTGTGTCTGGTGGGGTATGTACTGTGTCTGGTGGGGTATGTACTGTGAGTCTGGTAAGGTATGTACTGTGAGTCTGGTGAGGTATGTACTGTGAGTCTGGTGAGGTATGTACTGTGTGTCTGGTGGGGTATGTACTGTGTGTCTGGTGGGGTATGTACTGTGTGTCTGGTGGGGTATGTACTGTGTGTCTGATGGGGTATGTACGGTGTGTCTGGTGGGGTTTGTACGGTGTGTCTGGTGGGGTTTGTACGGTGTGTCTGGTGGGGTATGTACGGTGTGTCTGGTGGGGTGTGTCTGGTGGTGTATGGGGGGAGTGAGTATTTAGTCAGCCATCAATTGTGCAAGTTCTCCCACTTAAAAAGATGAGGCCTGTAATTTTCATCATAGGTACACTTCAACTATGACAGACAAAATGAGGAAAAAATCCAGAAAATCACATTGTAGGAGCAAGAGCAAGAAGGAGAGAATAGAGGGAGTGTGATGTTTATTAACACGTAACAGAGCAGGAAGAAAATAAGAGAGGGATGTTTATTAACATGTAACAGAGCAGGAAGGAGAGAAGAGAGGGATGTTTATTAACATGTAACAGAGCAGGAAGGAGAGAAGAGAGGGATGTTTATTAACATGTAGCAGAGCAGGAAGGAGAGAAGAGAGGGATGTTTATTAACATGTAACAGAGCAGGAAGGAGAGAAGAGAGGGATGTTTATTAATATGTAACAGAGCAGGAAGGAGAGAAGAGAGGGATGTTTATTAACATGTAACAGAGCAGGAAGGAGAGAAGAGAGGGATGTTTATTAACATGTAACAGAGCAGGAAGGAGAGAAGAGAGGGATGTTTATTAACATGTAACAGAGCAGGAAGGAGAGAAGAGAGGGATGTTTATTAACATGTAACAGAGCAGGAAGCAGAGAAGAGAGGGATGTTTATTAACATGTAACAGAGCAGGAAGCAGAGAAGAGAGGGAGTGTGATGTTTATTAACATGTAACAGAGCAGGAAGCAGAGAAGAGAGGGAGTGTGATGTTTATTAACATGTAACAGAGCAGGAAGGAGAGAAGAGAGGGATGTTTATTAACATGTAACAGAGCAGGAAGCAGAGAAGAGAGGGATGTTTATTAACATGTAACAGAGCAGGAAGCAGAGAAGAGAGGGAGTGTGATGTTTATTAACATGTAACAGAGCAGGAAGGAGAGAAGAGAGGGAGGGGGAGTGTGTAACCCCACCCTTCTTAATGGGATACTGGTGTATTGGAGTGGATATTACATTTTAGAATATCTATATGCAAAAGAGACTGTGTTCTCTCTCCCTCTGTCTGTCTCTCTCTTCCCTATCTCTCTCTCCCACTGTCCCTTCTGTCTCTCTCTCCCTTCTGCCTCTCTCTCCCTTCTGTCTCTCTCTCCCTTCTGTGTCCCTCTCTCAGGCAGGTCTGTGTGATTTTTGTGTGTTATGAGTGTGGAGGTTGTTGGGCTCAGTGGTCTGTGGAGAGGTCTTCTGGGGTCCTCCAACTCTGGTGTGTATGTAATACTGTGGTTGTAATACATGCGCTACTTGGCCAGAAGTATGAGCATCGTTTGTCCCCGGTTGCAACACTCGCTGCTGAGTTCCAAACTACCTCTGGAGGCAACGTCAGCACAAGAACTGTTCGTTGGGAGATTCATGAAATAGGTTTCCATGGCCGAGCAGCCGCACACAAGCCTAAGATCACCATGTGTAATTCTAACTGTTTGGAGTGGTGTAAAGCTCGCCGCCATTGGACTCTGGAGCTGTAGAAACGCGTTCTCTGGAGTGATGAGTCGCGCTTCACCATCTGGCAGCCCGACGGACGAATCTGGGTTTGGCCGATGCCAGGAGAATGCTGCCTGCCAGAATGCATAGTGCTAGCTGTAAAGTTTGGTGGATGATAAATAATGGTTTGGGGCTGTTTTTCATGGTTCAGGCTCCTTAGTTACAGTGAAGGGGTATCCTAATGCTTCAGTATACAATTACATTCTAGACAACTCTGTGCTTCCTACTTTGTGGCAACAGTTTGGAGTATTGAGGTCCATACAGAAATGCTTTGTCGAGAACTTGACTGGCCTGCACAGAGCCCTGACCTCAACCCCATTGAAAACCTTTGGGATGACTTGGAATGCCAGCCTAATCTCTCTGCCTCTCTCTCGCTCTGCCTCTCTCTCACCCTGCGTCTCTCTCGCTCTCTCTCTCTTGCTCTGTCTCTCTCTCGCTCTGTCTCTCTCTCGCTCTGTCTCTCTCTCGCTCTGTCTCTCTCTCGCTCTGTCTCTCTCTCGCTCTGTCTCTCTCTCGCTCTGTCTCGCTCTGTCTCTCTCTCGCTCTGTCTCTCTCTCGCTCTGCCTCTCTCTCGCTCTTCCTCTCTCTCGCTCTGTCTCTCTCTCGCTCTGTCTCTCTCGCTCTTCCTCTCTCTCGCTCTGTCTCTCTCGCTCTGTCTCTCTCTCGCTCTTTCTCTCTCTCGCTCTGTCTCTCTCTCGCTCTCTCTCTCTCGCTCTGTCTCTCTCTCGCTCTGTCTCTCTCTCGCTCTGCGTCTCTCTCGCTCTCTCTCTCTCTCTGTCTCTCGCTGGCTCTCTCTCTCTCTGTCTCTCTGTCTCTCTGTCTCTCTCTCTCTCTCGCTCTCTCTCTCTCTCTCTCTCTCTCTCTCGCTCTCTCGCTCTCTCGCTCTCTCTCTGTCTCTATCCCCCCCCCCCATGCTTCCATTGTTCTTGTTTTCCATGTGTAATGTTTTGGTTAGCTATGGTTTATTCAGGCCAATCAGAGCTTTGTTTATGTCTAATTTTCCAGTCAAGCACGTGGTTCTCCCCTGGTCTCATTAGTTTGGACGCGATAGTGTGCGTGTGGGTGTGTGTGTTCAATGACTCAGAGGTCGTCTTATAGTGGGCTGGACAAGAAGGAGAGGGAGACACATCCTGTTTCTAATACAGACATTTAAGATGGCTGACATTCTGACGAGCAACCCCCCCCATACTTTATATTTGACTGTGTTGTTATTATGGCGGCGGTTTCTCTCTCACATCCCTCTGTTCTTCCATACTGTTAGATTCCGCACACACAGAGCTCCAGCCTCATGCTGAGTGGTGTCAGGACCTTCCATACTGTTAGATTCCACACACACAGAGCTCCAGCCTCATGCTGAGTGGTGTCAGGACCTTCCATACTGTTAGATTCCACACACAGAGCTCCAGCCTCATGCTGAGTGGTGTCAGGACCTTCCATACTGTTAGATTCCACACACACAGAGCTCCAGCCTCATGCTGAGTGGTGTCAGGACCTTCCACACTGTTACATTCCACACACACAGAGCTCCAGCCTCATGCTGAGTGGTGTCAGAACTGTCTGTTTCCAACGAGAGCCACAAGGCTGAGAGGAGACAGACTGGGGAGACTGACCTCTAACCCCTGACCTGTGACTCAGCAGCTCTGTCTGCCTGGTTGTCTCTAGGGGAGAGGGGCAGCAGCTGCCCTCACTCTGTCTACACTGCTCTTTTTAAGCAAGGCCAACACACACACACACACACACTGCATGCCAGCAGACATATGCTCAAATACCAATACTGATACAAATATATACACACACATACACCCACACTTCAACACATAGTAACACACTTTATATAGTCTCACACAGTCTAAGATTAGACACTCATTCTGAATGTTTAAGATTAGGCACTCATTCTGAATGGTTAAGATTAGGCACTCATTCTGAATGGTTAAGATTAGGCACTCATTCTGAATGGTTAAGATTAGGCACTCATTCTGAATGGTTAAGATTAGGCACTCATTCTGAATGGTTAAGATTAGGCACTCATTCTGAATGGTTAAGATTAGGCACTCATTCTGAATGGTTAAGATTAGGCACTCATTCTGAATGGTTAAGATTAGGCACTCTTTCTGAATGGTTAAGATTAGGCACTCTTTCTGAATGGTTAAGATTAGGCACTCTTTCTGAATGGTTAAGATTAGGCACTCTTTCTGAATGGTTAAGATTTGGCACTATTTCTGAATGGTTACGATTCGGCACTCTTTCTGAATGGTTAAGATTAGGCGCTCATTCTGAATGGTTAAGATTAGGCGCTCATTCTGAATGGTTAAGATTAGGCGCTCATTCTGAATGGTTAAGATTAGGTGCTCATTCTGAATGGTTAAGATTAGGTGCTCATTCTGAATGGTTAAGATTAGGTGCTCATTCTGAATGGTTAAGATTAGGCGCTCATTCTGAATGGTTAAGATTAGGCGCTCATTCTGAATGGTTAAGATTAGGCGCTCATTCTGAATGGTTAAGATTAGGCGCTCATTCTGAATGGTTAAGATTAGGCGCTCATTCTGAATGGTTAAGATTAGGCGCTCATTCTGAATGGTTAAGATTAGGCGCTCATTCTGAATGGTTAAGATTAGGCGCTCATTCTGAATGGTTAAGATTAGGCGCTCATTCTGAATGGTTAAGATTAGGCGCTCATTCTGAATGGTTAAGATTAGGCGCTCATTCTGAATGGTTAAGATTTGGTGCTCATTCTGAATGGTTAAGATTAGGCGCTCATTCTGAATGGTTAAGATTAGGCGCTCATTCTGAATGGTTAAGATTAGGCGCTCATTCTGAATGGTTAAGATTAGGCGCTCATTCTGAATGGTTAAGATTAGGCGCTCATTCTGAATGGTTAAGATTAGGCGCTCATTCTGAATGGTTAAGATTAGGCGCTCATTCTGAATGGTTAAGATTAGGCGCTCATTCTGAATGGTTAAGATTAGGCGCTCATTCTGAATGGTTAAGATTAGGCGCTCATTCTGAATGGTTAAGATTAGGCGCTCATTCTGAATGGTTAAGATTAGGCGCTCATTCTGAATGGTTAAGATTAGGCGCTCATTCTGAATGGTTAAGATTAGGCGCTCATTCTGAATGGTTAAGATTAGGCGCTCATTCTGAATGGTTAAGATTAGGCGCTCATTCTGAATGGTTAAGATTAGGCGCTCTTTCTGAATGGTTAAGATTAGGCGCTCTTTCTGAATGGTTAAGACTAGGCGCTCTTTCTGAATGGTTAAGACTAGGTGCTCTTTCTGAATGGTTAAGATTAGGCGCTCTTTCTGAATGGTTAAGATTAGGCGCTCATTCTGAATGGTTAAGATTAGGCGCTCATTCTGAATGGTTAAGATTAGGCGCTCATTCTGAATGGTTAAGATTAGGCGCTCATTCTGAATGGTTAAGATTAGGCACTCATTCTGAATGGTTAAGATTAGGCACTCATTCTGAATGGTTAAGATTAGGCACTCTTTCTGAATGGTTAAGATTAGGCACTCTTTCTGAATGGTTAAGATTAGGCACTCATTCTGAATGGTTAAGATTAGGCACTCATTCTGAATGGTTAAGATTAGGCACTCATTCTGAATGGTTAAGATTAGGCACTCATTCTGAATGGTTAAGATTAGGCACTCATTCTGAATGGTTAAGATTAGGCACTCATTCTGAATGGTTAAGATTAGGCACTCATTCTGAATGGTTAACATAAGGGTTACGGTTTAGGATAGTGGTAAAATAAAAAAACAACGTCCACTACTGAGATTGAACACACAACCTTCTGACCCAGAGTCAGGGATTACCTGTCCACAAAGCCCTAGCAAACCCAAGCCTGCTGATGGTAATATCACGCACTGTTGCCCCTAGTGGCTGGTGTTGACGCCATTTTTCAACGTCCTCAGGACATGGATAGATGTCCAATTTTGACAAAAATCTTGAACCACTGGCTATTCCCCTCTGTCATGTGATGGTGTTTAAAGGAATGGTGACATCACAAAGAGGCGTCGCGAACATCACTATAGACCCATCTGCTAGGTCATAACACCACCCTGAAGCACCAATCACAAAAGATTACGAATAACAAAGCACCAATCACAATAGATGGACACGTATAAAGAGCCAGTCACAATATACACACTCTTTCCTCAGCAGGCCTGCCCTTTAACAGGGGGGTGACCCAAATAAAGACCTTCCCTCATCACCGTAGGGCTCCCTGTACACCTCAACAATACACACGCTTTCCAAAAGTTACTGACCAACAAAACCCTCGACTAGACAAGTTGAACCCCCTTCTCTCTCTCACTCACTCACTCACTCACACACACACACACACACACACACACACACACACACACACACACACACACACACACACACACACACACACACACACACACACACACACACACACACACACACACACACACACACACACACACACACACACACACACACACACACACACACTGCCCTTTCTGCTTTGAGAGCAGTTGTCACAAATGGTTTGTTATGGGAATAAGTGTATTGCCTGTCTTGCCTGAGGAGGGCGTTGGAGCTTCTATAACCAGACACACTGTCTGCTGCTCCAGTTGGGAGCTTCTATAACCAGACACACTGTCTGCTGCTCCAGCTGGGAGCTTCTATAACCAGACACACTGTCTGCTGCTCCAGCTGGGAGCTTCTATAACCAGACACACTGTCTGCTGCTCCAGTTGGGAGCTTCTATAACCAGACACACTGTCTGCTGCTCCTGTTGGGAGCTTCTATAACCAGACACACTGTCTGCTGCTCCAGTTGGGAGCTTCTATAACCAGACACACTGTCTGCTGCTCCAGCTGGGAGCTTCGATAACCAGACACACTGTCTGCTGCTCCAGTTGGGAGCTTCTATAACCAGACACACTGTCTGCTGCTCCAGCTGGGAGCTTCTATAACCAGACACACTGTCTGCTGCTCCAGTTGGGAGCTTCTATAACCAGACACACTGTCTGCTGCTCCAGTTGGGAGCTTCTATAACCAGACACACTGTCTGCTGCTCCTGTTGGGAGCTTCTATAACCAGACACACTGTCTGCTGCTCCAGCTGGGAGCTTCGATAACCAGACACACTGTCTGCTGCTCCAGTTGGGAGCTTCTATAACCAGACACACTGCCTGCTGCTCCAGCTGGGAGCTTCTATAACCAGACACACTGTCTGCTGCTCCAGCTGGGAGCTTCTATAACCAGACACACTGTCTGCTGCTCCAGCTGGGAGCTTCTATAACCAGACACACTGTCTGCTGCTCCAGCTGGGAGCTTTTATAACCAGAGACACTGTCTGCTGCTCCAGCTGGGAGTTTCTATAACCAGACACACTGTCTGCTGCTCCAGCTGGGAGCTTCTATAACCAGACACACTGTCTGCTGCTCCAGTTGGGAGCTTCTATAACCAGAGACACTGTCTGCTGCTCCAGCTGGGAGTTTCTATAACCAGACACACTGTCTGCTGCTCCAGCTGGGAGCTTCTATAACCAGACACACTGCCTGCTGCTCCAGCTGGGAGCTTCTATAACCAGACACACTGCCTGCTGCTCCAGCTGGGAGCTTCTATAACCAGACACACTGTCTGCTGCTCCAGCTGGGAGCTTCTATAACCAGACACACTGTCTGCTGCTCCAACTGGGAGCTTCTATAACCAGACACACTGTCTGCTGCTCCAGCTGGGAGTTTCTATAACCAGACACACTGTCTGCTGCTCCAGCTGGGAGTTTCTATAACCAGACACACTGTCTGCTGCTCCAGTTGGGAGCTTCTATAACCAGACACACTGTCTGCTGCTCCAGCTGGGAGCTTCTATAACCAGACACACTGTATGCTGCTCCAGCTGGGAGTTTCTATAACCAGACACACTGTCTGCTGCTCCAGCTGGGAGCTTCTATAACCAGACACACTGTCTGCTGCTCCAGCTGGGAGCTACACGTGTCTACACAGACACGTGACTATAGACCTCTACACAGACACGTGACTATAGACCTCTACACAGACACATGACTGTAGACCTCTACACAGACACGTGACTATAGACCTCTACACAGACACATGACTATAGACCTCTACACAGACACATGACTATAGACCTCTAAACAGACACATGACTGTAGACCTCTAAACAGACACATGACTGTAGACCTCTACACAGACACATGACTATAGACCTCTACACAGACACATGACTGTAGACCTCTACACAGACACATGACTATAGACCCCGACACAGACACATGACTATAGACCTCTACAGACACATGACTATAGACCTCTACAGACACATGACTATAGACCTCTACACAGACACGTGACTATAGACCTCTACACAGACACGTGACTATAGACCTCTACACAGACACGTGACTATAGACCTCTACACAGACACGTGACTATAGACCTCTACACAGACACGTGACTATAGACCTCTACACAGACACGTGACTATAGACCTCTACACAGACACGTGACTATAGACCTCTACACAGACACGTGACTATAGACCTCTACACAGACACGTGACTATAGACCTCTACACAGACACGTGACTATAGACCTCTACACAGACACGTGACTATAGACCTCTACACAGACACGTGACTATAGACCTCTACACAGACACGTGACTATAGACCTCTACACAGACACGTGACTATAGACCTCTACACAGACACGTGACTATAGACCTCTACACAGACACGTGACTATAGACCTCTACACAGACACGTGACTATAGACCTCTACACAGACACGTGACTATAGACCTCTACACAGACACGTGACTATAGACCTCTACACAGACACGTGACTATAGACCTCTACACAGACACATGACTATAGACCTCTACACAGACACATGACTATAGACCTCTACACAGACACATGACTATAGACCTCTACACAGATACATGACTATAGACCTCTACACAGACACATGACTATAGACCTCTACACAGACACATGACTATAGACCTCTACACAGATACATGACTATAGACCTCTCCCTCTACGCAGACACGTGACTATAGACCTCTACGCAGACACGTGACTATAGACCTCTACGCAGACACGTGACTATAGACCTCTACGCAGACACATGACTATAGACCTCTACACAGATATAAACATGAAAACTCTCACTGGCACAATAAGTGACTTTCCCCATCTGTCAGTAATTATGAAGACTCCCATTGTGTGTAATGTGTCGCAGATGATCTTTAAACCACTCTGTGTCCCCATCTCCCCTCTCACGCACACACACACTCACTCACTCAGGAACACACTCTCTCTCACGCACACACATACACACAGAGTTATAAACAAAATTGAACACAGGCAGCATGTTTTTGAGGCATTGTGCTGGGTTCTTGTCTAGACATCTCATTTCCTGGTGGGAAGAGAACTCTTCAGTCCCAGAGCCAAACTCCCCTCTCAGCTCTGACTGGAGAACCAGTTACGATAGCACCAGGAGCTAGTTACGAAAGCACCAGGAGCTGGTTACGATAGCACCAGGAGCTGGTTACGATAGCACCAGGAGGTGGTTACGATAGCACCAGGAGGTGGTTACGATAGCACCAGGAGCTGGTTACGATAGCACCAGTAGCTAGTTACGATAGCACCAGGAGCTGGTTACGATAGCACCAGGAGCTGGTTACGATAGCACCAGGAGCTGGTTACGAAAGCACCAGGAGCTGGTTACGAAAGCACCAGGAGCTGGTTACGATAGCACCAGGAGCTGGTTACGATAGCACCAGGAGCTGGTTACGATAGCACCAGGAGCTGGTTACGATAGCACCAGGAGCTGGTTACGATAGCACCAGGAGCTGGTTACGATAGCACCAGGAGCTGGTTACGGTAGCACCAGGAGCTGGTTACGATAGCACCAGGAGCTGGTTACGATAGCACCAGGAGCTGGTTACGATAGCACCAGGAGCTGGTTACGATAGCACCAGGAACTGGTTACGATAGCACCAGGAGCTGGTTACGATAGCACCAGGAGCTGGTTACGATAGCACCAGGAGTCGGTTACGATAGCACCAGGAGCTGGTTACGATAGCACCAGGAGCTGGTTACGAAAGCACCAGGAGCTGGTTACGAAAGCACCAGGAGCTGGTTACGAAAGCACCAGGAGCTGGTTACGATAGCAACAGGAGCTGGTTACGATAGCAACAGGAGCTGGTTACGATAGCACCAGGAGCTGGTTACGATAGCACCAGGAGCTGGTTACGATAGCACCAGTGATAGCACCAGGAGTTGGTTACGATAGCACCAGGAGCTGGTTACGATAGCAGTTGTGGTTACTATCAGCACAGATGGGCTTTGCCCTGATCAGTCAGGAATTGATCTGCTCTTCTAACCAACATCATCCTCTATTTCGTTCAAAACAACCAGTGTCCTCTCCCTGATTCGCCGACCCCAAAACCAGTGTCCTCTCCCTGATTCGCCGACCCCAAAACCAGTGTCCTCTCCCTGATTCGCCGACCCCCAAACCAGTGTCCTCTCCCTGATTCTCTGACCCCCAAACCAGTCCTCTCCTTGATTTGCCGACCCCCAAACCAGTGTCCTCTCCCTGATTCGCCGACCCCCAAACCAGTTTCCTCTCCCTGATTCGCCGACCCCCAAACCAGTTTCCTCTCCCTGATTCGCCGACCCCCAAACCAGTGTCCTCTCCCTGATTCGCCGACCCCCAAACCAGTGTCCTCTCCCTGATTCTCTGATTAGTGGTTTAGTCTTTATTCTGACCTCTCTCTCCCTAGCTCACTGTGGTTCTAATCATCAACCCCTTTCTTTCCTCTTTCTGTTCTCTCTCTCCTGAGGGAGAGGAGTGGTGCAGAATTGACAGCCTTTGAAATTTCTTCTCATGTTGGGTCTCTGGGACTGGCTCTGATCTGTACTTCTCTCACTCTATCAGAGTCATTTGCATAATGTCTAAATAGTGTGTGTGTGACTGTGAAATCTCTCTGTTCTGAACACCCTGGGGTGGATGCTACTTTAAAGGCCTGGCTGCCTGTTTTCGTCAGCATTGATGAAGTTCTGTGAAGCCGAGTACTGATCAAGTGAAACGGACTGAATTACATAACCGCTAATGTATGTCTCCATCTTCCTCTGACTGATCCCTCTCTCCTCCTCTTCCTCCCCAGACTCACAGCTAGTGCTGGAGACCTGCTCGTGTGTGTGTGTGTGTGTGTGTGTGTGTGTGTGTGTGTGTGTGTGTGTGTGTGTGTGTGTGTGTGTGTGTGTGTGTGTGTGTGTGTGTGTGTGTGTGTGTGTGTGTGTGTGTGTGTGTGTGTGTGTGTGTGTGTGTGTGTGGTTTGCATCCGTGTCCATAGTCTTACTACCAAGTCAACTCCAGAATACACTACTGCATCTCACTGACTGCTCTAAACTCTCTCACACACACACACCTACATCCTACTGTGTGTGTTCTCGGTCACATTTTGTGTATGTGTGATACAAACACACAGTTATTTTGCAGCAGGTCTTGAGGAATAATTGTACTCATTTCTCAGACACACACACACAATCCCCGTCTGATCTATATAATTCAACATGGCCACTGCGGCACAGCTGTCCACCCACGCAGGAGAATAGAGAGGGAGGGAGGGGGAAAAATTCAGGATTGTTGAGATAAAACAAGTAGAATGATAAAAACGACATAACGTCCGCAGGGCACAATTTCTCGCTCCTCTCTCCCCTTTCTCTCATCTTCCTACTATAGGCATTATCCTTCCATCCCTCTACATTTCTCTGTCAGCAGGATCATGTAGAGCGCTAGTAATCTGACACATAGTGAAGGGTTTGGTACACACACAGACTAATCTTCACTCACATTAACACCACTGCTGTGTACGTGTGTGTACACGTTTACTATACTTGTGAGTACCAAAAGTCCTGGCAAGAATTAAAGCAACTAAAATTCAGAAAGAAGGCTATTTTAGGCTTACGGGTTAGTTTTATGGTAAGGGTTAGGGAATAAAGGATTCTGAATGGGGATCAATTGTTTGTCCTGAAAAAGTCCTCACAGTTCTAGTAAGACATACAATCTAGTAAGACAAGTCGGAAGTTTACATACATTTATGTTGGAGTCATTAAAACTCATTTTTCAAGTCGTTTAGGACATCTTCTTTGTGCATGACACAAGTAATTTTTCCAACAATTGTTTACAGACAGATTATTTCACTTATAATTCACTGTAACAATTCCAATGGGTTAAAAGTTTACATACACTAGGTTGACTGTGCCTTTAAACAGCTTGGAAAATTCCAGAAAATGATGGCGTGGCTTTAGAAGCTTCTGATATGCTAGTCAATTGGAAGTGTACCTGTGGATGTATTTCAAGGCCTACCTTCAAACTCTGTGCCTCTTTGCTTGACATCATGGGAAAATCAAAAGAAATCGGCCAAGACCTCAGAAAAAGAATTGTAGACCTCCACAAGTCTGGTTCATCCTTGGGAGCAATTTCCAAATGCCTGTAGGTACCACATTCATCTGTACAAACAATAGTACGCAAGTATAAACACCATGGGACCACGCAGCCGTCATCACTCAGGAAGGAGACGTGTTCTGTCTCCTAGAGATGAACGTACTTTGGTGCGAGAAGTGCAAATCAATCCCAGATCAACAGCAAAGGTCCTTGTGAAGATGCTGGAGGAAATGGGTACAAAAGTATCTATATCCACAGTAAATATCACAGTATATCTATATCCACAGTCCTATACCGACATAACCTGAAAGGCCGCTCAGCAAGGAAGAAGCCACTGCTCCAAAACCGCCATAAAAAAGCCAGACTACGGTTTGCAACTGCACATGGAGACAAAGATCGTAACTATTGGAGAAATGTCCTCTGGTCTGATGAAACAAAAATAGAAGTGTTTGGCCATAATGACCATTGTTATGTTTGGAGGAAAAAGGGGGAGGCTTGCAAGCCGAAGAACACCATCGCAACCATGAAGCACAGGGGTGGCTGCATCATGTTTGTGGGGGGTGCTTTGCTGCAGGAGGGACTGGTGCACGTCACAAAATAGATGGCATCATGAGGATGGAAAATATGGTGGAAATCTTGAAGCAACATCTCAAGACATCAGTCAGGAAGTTAAAGCTTGGTCGCAAATGAGTCTTCAAATGACCCCAAACATACTTCCAAGGTTGTGGCAAAATAGCTTAAGGACAACAAAGTCAAGGTATTGGAGTGGTCATCACAAAGCCCTGACCTCAATCCTATAGAAGATTTGTGGGCAGAACTGAAAAGTGTGTGCGACCAAGGAGGCCTACAAACCTGACTTAGTTACACCAGCTCTGTCAGGAGAAATGGGCCAAAATTCACCCAACTTATTGTGGGAAGCTTGTGGAAGGCTACCCGAAACGTTTGACCCAAGTTAAACCATTTAAAGGCAATGCTACCAAATACTAATTGAGTGTATGTAAACTTCTGACCCACTGAGAATGTGATGAAATAAATAAAAGCTGAAATAAATCATTCTCTCTACTATTATTTTTACAAGGATTAACTGTCAGGAATTGTGAAAAACAGAGTTTAAATATAGTTGGCTAAGGTGTATGTGAACTTTCGACTTCAACTGTAGTTGTGTGTGTGTGTGTGTGTGTGCGTTACCAGTGAATACAGGCTTGTTCACGTGTGGGTCCTGTTGACCAGTATCAACAGATGGTATATTCCTTCAGACAGCCCGGGTGGAGTCAGTCTCTCTCTGCCTGCTGCATCCCAAATGGCACCTTATTCCCTACATAGTGCACTACTTTTGATAAGATCCCTATGGAGTCTTGTAAAAAAAGTAGTGCACTACATAAGGAATAGAGTGCCGCAGTCTGGTTGTTTGCAGTGAGACGTTTGATTTGCTAGTCTTTAACCTGTACTGAACTGAGCCCCGTCTCCACTGTCCCTCTGAGCTTGTCTGGTAACATAATATGACCAATCCCTGAAATGACCTGTCTGACCTCTCTCTCGTTCTCTCACGTTCTATTTTTCACAGCCAACCGGAGAGCTGGTCATGCAGTGACGAACATCTTGGCCAAAGAGTTGATGCAGGAGGACACCGCACCCCGCTTCAGCAAACCACCCAATAAGAAGACCAAGATGGCGCAGATGGAGGAGCCTAGCATAGAGGGGGCGGGGTCACTAGAGGACCTCTTAGAGGACAGTCTATCACGGTCCAATTAAAGGAGATGGGTGGAAGTTTGCCCTTAGCCACAGATCTAGGATAAGCTCGTCTTACTCATATCCTAACCTTAACCATAGAGAAATATAGAAACTGTTCTTCAATCAGTGTCTAAGGGCAACTTCATCCTCCTGCCAGTTGAAGGATGAGTCTGTGCCCATTGTCCTTCATGGGACCACTGGATTGGACATGCTGGGACTGAAGGAGCCAATGGGTGAGGGCGGGGCTTTCACCATGACACAGTCCCAGGGTTTTCCACGCTGAGGGACGACTCTTGCTTTGCCATATAAACATATCCCTGTTCAAGCATCAGCATCTGCACACATCCACTGCACTCTCTATTTCTCTCACACACATCTACTGCACTCTGTCTATATTTCTCACACACACACACACACACACACACACACAAACTATCGGTCTACTTTCCTCTGTCTGAAGTGCATCGTGAGAATCCAAAGACGGTGGGGATGTCCTGCTGTATGGAAGCCCTGGGTGGTTTTTGGAACACTTCTTTTCCCACGTGGTTTGATTTAAAACCTATTCAATGTTGCTCTTTAATTGTCAAATATACTGTATGCTAATGTTGTGCTGTATACTGTATGTTTATAAAAGAAACAGGTGCCAACCAATACAATTCCAAGCTTCACATTTCAGCTGTCGTGTTGTACAATAGGGTTAGGGTGGACCAAACAAAATCCTTCTACCTTAAAGTGTGTGTGTCTGTCTGTCTTTCTGTGTGTCTGTCTGTCTGTTTGTCTCTGTCTGTGTCTCTCCCTTTTGCTCTCTCTCTGTGTGTTTATATGATATCACATGTTGAGTTTGTTCCACAATCCTCATCTCCACTGTTCTATCTCCCTGGTTGACAGGGAGGAGTCACTGATTTACTGGCTATATTTAGAGCACTCATGGGCTTTCTCGTGGCTTTTCTCGTGGCTTTTCTCGTGGCTTTTCTCGTGGCTTTTCTCGTGGCTTTTCTCGTGGGCTTTTCTCGTGGGCTTTTCTCGTGGGCTTTTCTCATGGGCTTTCTCGTGGGCTTTCTTATGGGCTTTCTCGTGGGCTTTCTCGTGGGCTTTCTCATGGGCTTTCTCGTGGCCTT
>NC_068450.1:31126322-31188822 GCF_023373465.1 Oncorhynchus keta
GACAGACATGTAACTGGCCAGTTATTCTCTCAGCATCTGATCTGAATCGCAGTGAGCGGAACGGTCCTCTCTCTGGTGTGTCCTTGTACCTTTGGCTAAGTGTTTGTCTGATTTACTTGCATGTGTGTGTTGTGTTCTGGGAAAGATGTGAAATGTGGCTGTGTTAAATGAATGTGTTGGTGGTGTGTGTGTGTGTGTTGTGCTGGGAGTAGTCTGAAGTTGTTCAATGTGTTTCTGTTAGTGAGTTTGGGGGAATGGCATGTGGGTCTGGATGGAATGCCACGACTACAGACTAGATTATCTTTAATCTACAGTGCTTTCGCAAAGTATTCAGACCTGTTGACGGTTTCCACATTTTGTTACGTTACATCCTTATTCTAAAATGGATACCCCATAATACCCCACAATACCCCATAATGACAAATCAAAAACAAGGTTTTAGAAATGTTTGCAAATCTATTAAAATTTCAAAACAGATACCTTATTTACATAAGTATTCAGCCCCTTTGCTATGAGACTCAATTGAGCTCAGGTGCATCCTGTTTATATTGATCATCCTTGATGTTTCTGCAACTTAATTGGAGTCGACCTTTGGTAAGTCAAATGATTGGGCATGATTTGGAAAGGCACACACCTGTCTATATACAGTTGACAGTGCAGGTCAGAGCTAAAAACCAAGCCATGAGGTTGAAGGCATTGTCCGTAGAGCTCCGAGACAGGATTGTTTCGAGACACAGATGTGGGGAAGGGTACCAAAACATTTCTGCAGCATTGATGGTCCCCAAGAACACAGTGGAACCACCAAGACTCTTCCTAGAGCTGGCCAAACTGAGCAATCGAGGGAGAAGGGCCTTGGTCAGGCGACACAACGCCATTTACATTGGTCCTGGGCTTATTACAGAATCAATCAGAACACAGATGCTCGGTTCTCAGGGACTGTGATTGGATGGCTGGGGGTTCTGTTGGTCGGTCTCCAGGTAGCATAGTGGACCCTGGAGAATATCCACCCCCGGGAGGGATGATGGAGGGGGGCGACGTGACCTCGCTACAGGAAAAGAGGGATAAACACAAACACGTTTCTCCCCCGCTCCCTCTATATTACCATGTGTTTACCTCTATCCATTCTTCTCTCTACCTATCATTATTATTTTCCCCTCATTACCCCTCTATCCCGTTCTTCCTCCACATCCTTCTCTCCCTCCATCCCTCTCTCGTTGTTCTTCTCTGGCTGTTAAGGAGCAGCAGGCCTGCCAGGCAGGGATCAGTTTTAAATGAGCATCCTCTTTCTGTAAAGCTGCTCGGGTGGGTCTCTTTCTGATTAGTGTTGCCGTCTCTATTTCACCCCCTCTCTCTCTCTCTCTGTTTTTCTGTCTCTCTGTTTCTCTCTTGCTCTCTGTCTGTTTCTCTCTCTCTTTGTCTCTCTCTGTTTCTCTGTCTGCTTCTCTCTCTCTGTCTCTATCTCTGTTTCTCTGTATCTCTCTCTGTTTCTCTCTCTCTGTCTCTCTATCTCTCTTTGTTTCTCTCTCCCTCTGTCTCTGTTTCTCTCTGTCTCTCTGTCTGTTTTTCTCTCTCTCTCTCTCTCTCTCTCTCTCTCTCTCTCTCTCTCTCTCTCTCTGGAATTCTGAGAAGTGGAGTAAAGCTGAAGTTTGTTTGGAAAGGCTTATTCTAACTTTTTCCTCTCCCTGAGAGAAGAGAGTTTTGGCATTGACTTATTCCAAATACCCACTGCAGGATACCATTCCAGAGAGAGAAGGGGTAGTACTGACTGAAAAAGAATGTTTTGGCTGGCCTGTCTGGAATGGATTTTTGTGTGTGTGCAGAGAGACCCATTCTGGGTCTATCTCCCTTCCTGTCTCAGTCATTATGTCTGTATGTGATTTCTCTGATTCAATTATCCAGCTTCTTGTACAACAGGTTCCACGTGACACAATTAATACAGGCCACCAAATGTCAACCGATTTGCTCTGCCATCAACCAACTGAGTGACATCTCCATTGTAGTCTTGTAGGCTTCTCTGGCCCCTCCATCTAACCCATCTTACATAAGGAGCAACACCTGAGCATTCAAGAAAGTAGGTTGTGTCTGAAATGGCACCCCATTCCCTATATAGTGCACGAATAGGGGGCCATTTGTGACTCGCTTAGATCTACTACATCCTCTTATGTCACCAGCATGTGTCACATGTCAGGAACATCCACAGTAGAACGAGGAAGGGTGTTGTGTACTAATGCATTAAAACGGGGCGGTCCATCTCATTTTGCCCCAGGGGCCGCATTTGGTTTTCAACAACGTCCAAAGTTCCGCACTGAAAATTGGTTATATTTCCTTGCCATCAATTTTTTTATTGTCCTCTCCGTCGTTTTGGTCATTTTCGATTCTCGCGGACTGTCTAAAGATGTTTTAGTGAGCTGGAGAGTCAATAAACTGTGTGAATACAGGTCCATCATTTCAACAGTTTCCATTTGGTTTCGGTCAGGTTCTTTTACTCAACCACCCACGGGCCACATGTTTGCCAGCCCTGCGTTAACGTGCTGTGGCGTAGCCGTTTATAAAGAAGCGGTCTCAAGGGGATTGAGAGCACACTGCGCTGCAGAGAAAAGCCACCCAATTAAGCTCTTCTTTCCGCCCCCGATTCTCTTGAGCGCACAGGAACAAAGTCAACTTGGCCTACATATTCACTGTGAACGTGATCCACTCCCATCCATGCACTCTGAAAAAGACTTGAATGTTTGTGCTGTGCTAGATCTGAGGGCGTCGAATGTAGACCAGCTTAAGCATGACATCCTTTTATAAACCTGACTTGATCCTCCATAGACTTATGCAAATCAACAGAAGGATGAACTCTGTGATGAAAGGCCGTGTGGCCCCTGAAGGTTTTTTTAAAAGGAAATGTTCTAGAAGAAAAGACAATTGTCTATTTTTAGATTCAAGCGGTGACTGAATGAACCGGAGCTCTACCATCATCATCCCTATATATTAGAGATTGGAGAAACAATCTGAAATTCTCCTGACACTTCATTCTTAGCTCTCGTCTTGCAACGATCATACACCTCTCCCAGAGGATAATATTTATGGACTAAGAATAAATGTGTGAATGATACTAAAGCTGCTATGCCATTTTTATAAGTGTGTGAAGATCAATTGCAAGTCTTTCCACTGCTTTTGTCACATGCAAATCTATCTCTGTCGCTGCTTTAGACTAGAATAACCCCACACCACCACCCCACTATAACCCCACACCACCACCCCACTATAACCCCACACCACAACCCCACTATATCCCCACTATATCCCCACACCACCACCCCACTATATCCCCACACCACCCCCCCACTATATCCCCACACCACCACCCCACTATATCCCCACACCACCACCCCACTATAACCCCACACCACCACCCCACTATAACCCCACACCACTATAACCCCACACCACCACCCCACTATAACCCCACACCACCACCCCACTATATCCCCACACCACCACCCCACTATATCCCCACACCACCACCCCACTATAACCCCACACCACCACCCCACTATATCAGCACACTACCACTCCACTATATCCACACACCACCACCCCACTATATCCCCACCCCACCACCCCACTATAACCCCACACCACCACCCCACTATATCCCCACACCACCACCCCACTATAACCCCACACCACCACCCCACTATAACCCGACACCACTATAACCCCACACCACTATAACCCCACACCACCACCCCACTACATCCCCACACCACCCCCACTATAACCCCACACCACCACCCCACTATATCCCCACACCACCACCCCACTATAACCCCACACCACCACCCCACTATAACCCGACACCACTATAACCCCACACCACTATAACCCCACACCACCACCCCACTACATCCCCACACCACCCCCCACTATATTCCCACACCACCACTCCACTATATCCCCACCACCACCCCACTATATCCCCACCCCACCACCCCACTATATCCCCACACCACCACCCCACTATATCCCCACGCCACCACCCCACTATAACCCCACACCACCACCCCACTATAACCCCACACCACCACCCCACTATAACCCCACGCCACCACCCCACTATATCCCCACTATATCCCCACACCACCCCTCCACTATATCCCCACACCACCATCCCACTATATCCCCACCCCACTATATCCCCACACCACATTTACATTACATTTAAGTCATTTAGCAGACGCTCTTATCCAGAGCGACTTACAAATTGGTGCATTCACCTTATGACATCCATTAGAACAGTCACTCTACAATAGTGCATCTAAATCTTAAAGGGGGGTGAGAAGGATTACTTATCCTATCCTAGGTATTCCTTAAAGAGGTGGGGTTTCAGGTGTCTCCGGAAGGTGGTGATTGACTCCGCTGTCCTGGCGTCGTGAGGGAGTTTGTTCCACCATTGGGGGCCAGAGCAGCGAACAGTTTTGACTGGGCTGAGCGGGAACTGTACTTCCTCAGTGGTAGGGAGGCGAGCAGGCCAGAGGTGGATGAACGCAGTGCCCTTGTTTGGGTGTAGGGCCTGATCAGAGCCTGGAGGTACTGAGGTGCCGTTCCCCTCACTGCTCCGTAGGCAAGCACCATGGTCTTGTAGCGGATGCGAGCTTCAACTGGAAGCCAGTGGAGAGAGCGGAGGAGCGGGGTGACGTGAGAGAACTTGGGAAGGTTGAACACCAGACGGGCTGCGGCGTTCTGGATGAGCCAACAGCGAGTTGCAGTAATCCAGACGGGAGATGACAAGTGCCTGGATTAGGACTTGCGCCGCTTCCTGTGTGAGGCAGGGTCGAACTCTGTGGATGTTGTAGAGCATGAACCTACAGGAACGGGCCACCGCCTTGATGTTAGTTGAGAACGACAGGGTGTTGTCCAGGATCACGCCAAGGTTCTTAGCGCTCTGGGAGGAGGACACAATGGAGTTGTCAACCGTGATGGCGAGATCATGGAACGGGCAGTCCTTCCCCGGGAGGAAGAGCAGCTCCGTCTTGCCGAGGTGGTGATCCGTCATCCACACTGATATGTCTGCCAGACATGCAGAGATGCGATTCGCCACCTGGTCATCAGAAGGGGGAAAGGAGAAGATTAATTGTGTGTCGTCTGCATAGCAATGATAGGAGAGACCATGTGAGGTTATGACAGAGCCAAGTGACTTGGTGTATAGCGAGAATAGGAGAGGGCCTAGAACAGAGCCCTGGGGGACACCAGTGGTGAGAGCGCGTGGTGAGGAGACAGATTCTCGCCACGCCACCTGGTAGGAGCGACCTGTCAGGTAGGACGCAATCCAAGCGTGGGCCGCGCCGGAGATGACCAACTCGGAGAGGGTGGAGAGGAGGATCTGATGGTTCACAGTATCGAAGGCAGCCGATAGGTCTAGAAGGATGAGAGCAGAGGAGAGAGAGTTAGCTTTAGCGGTGCGGAGCGCCTCCGTGATACAGAGAAGAGCAGTCTCAGTTGAATGACTAGTCTTGAAACCTGACTGATTTGGATCGAGAAGGTCATTCAGAGAGAGATAGCGGGAGAGCTGGCCAAGGACGGCACGTTCAAGAGTTTTGGAGAGAGAAAAGAAAGAAGGGATACTGGTCTGTAGTTGTTGACATCGGAGGGATCGAGTGTAGGTTTTTTCAGAAGGGGTGCAACTCTCGCTCTCTTGAAGACGGAAGGGACGTAGCCAGCGGTCAGGGATGAGTTGATGAGCGAGGTGAGGTAAGGGAGAAGGTCTCCGGAAATGGTCTGGAGAAGAGAGGAGGGGATAGGGTCAAGCGGGCAGGTTGTTGGGCGGCCGGCCGTCACAAGACGCGAGATTTCATCTGGAGAGAGAGGGGAGAAAGAGGTCAGAGCACAGGGTAGGGCAGTGTGAGCAGAACCAGCGGTGCCGTTTGACTTAGCAAACGAGGATCGGATGTCGTCGACCTTCTTTTCAAAGTGGTTGACGAAGTCATCTGCAGAGAGGGAGGAGGGGGGGAGGGGGAGGAGGATTCAGGAGGGAGGAGAAGGTGGCAAAGAGCTTCCTAGGGTTAGAGGCAGATGCTTGGAACTTAGAGTGGTATAAAATGGCTTTAGCAGCAGAGACAGATGAGGAAAATGTAGAGAGGAGGGAGTGAAAGGATGCCAGGTCCGCAGGGAGGCGAGTTTTCCTCCATTTCCGCTCGGCTGCCCGGAGCCCTGTTCTGTGAGCTCGCAATGAGTCGTCGAGCCACGGGGCGGGAGGGGAGGACCGAGCCGGCCTGGAGGATAGGGGACATAGAGAGTCAAAGGATGCAGAAAGGGAGGAGAGGAGGGTTGAGGAGGCAGAATCAGGAGATAGGTTGGAGAAGGTTTGAGCAGAGGGAAGAGATGATAGGATGGAAGAGGAGAGAGTAGCGGGGAGAGAGAGCGAAGGTTGGGACGGCGCGATACCATCCGAGTAGGGGCAGTGTGGGAGGTGTTAGATGAGAGCGAGAGGGAAAGGGATACAAGGTAGTGGTCGGAGACTTGGAGGGGAGTTGCAATGAGGTTAATGGAAGAACAGCATCTAGTAAAGATGAGGTCGAGTGTATTGCCTGCCTTGTGAGTAGGGGGAAGGTGAGAGGGTGAGGTCAAAAGAGGAGAGGAGTGGAAAGAAGGAGGCAGAGAGGAATGAGTCAAAGGTAGACGTGGGGAGGTTAAAGTCGCCCAGCACTGTGAGAGGTGAGCCGTCCTCAGGAAAGGAGCTTATCAAGGTATCAAGCTCATTGATGAACTCTCCGAGGGAACCTGGAGGGCGATAAATGATAAGGATGTTAAGCTTGAAAGGGCTGGTAACTGTGACAGCATGGAATTCAAAGGAGGCGATAGACAGATGGGTAAGGGAGAAAGAGAGAATGACCACTTGGGAGTGATTAGGATCCCGGTGCCACCACCCCGCTGACCAGAAGCTCTCGGGGTGTGCGAGAACACGTGGGCGGACGAAGAGAGAGCAGTAGGAGTAGCAGTGTTGTCTGTGGTGATCCATGTTTCCGTCAGTGCCAAGAAGTCGAGGGACTGGAGGGAGGCATAGGCTGAGATGAACTCTGCCTTGTTGGCCGCAGATCGGCAGTTCCAGAGGCTACCGGAGACCTGGAACTCCACGTGGGTCGTGCGCGCTGGGACCACCAGATTAGGGTGGCCGCGGCCACGCGGTGTGGAGCGTTTGTATGGTCTGTGCAGAGAGGAGAGAACAGGGATAGACAGACACATAGTTGACAGGCTACAGAAGAGGCTACGCTAATGCAAAGGAGATTGGAATGACAAGTGGACTACACGTCTCGAATGTTCAGAAAGTTAAGCTTACGTAGCAAGAATCTTATTGATTAAAATGATACAGTACTGCTGAAGTAGGCTAGCTGGCAGTGGCTGCGTTGTTGAAACTACACTAATCAAGTCGTTCCGTTGAGTGTAATAGTTTCTGCAGTGCTGCTATTCGGGGGCTAGCTGGCTAGCTAGCAGTGTTGTTTACGTTACGTTAAAAGAACGACAATAGCTGGCTAGCTAACCTAGAAAATCGCTCTAGACTACACAATTATCTTTGATACAAGGAATACCTAGGATAGGGTAAGTAAGGGTAAGTAATCCTTCTCCCCAAAAAAAAAAAAAAAAAAAAAGATTTAGATGCAAGTGGCTGTTCCACTGGATGTCATAAGGTGTATGCACCAATTTGTAAGTCGCTCTGGATAAGAGCGTCTGCTAAATGACTTAAATGTAAATGTAATACAAAGACGGCTATGTAGCTAGCTATGTAGCTAGCTACGATCAAACAAATCAAACCGTTGTACTGTAATGAAATGAAATGAAATGAAATTGTGATACTACCTGTGAATGCGACCGGGTTGTTGAGTTCTATTCAGTAGACGTTGGCTAGCTGTTAGCTAGCTAGCAGAGTCTTCTACGTTAAGGACGACAAATAGCTGGCTAGCTAACCTCGGTAAATTAAGATAATCACTCTAAGACTACACACTCTAAACTACACAATTATCTAGGATACAAAGACAGCAAAGACAGCTATGTAGCTAGCTAACACTACACTAATCAAGTCGTTCAGCCCACTACATCCCCACACCACCCCTCCACTATATCCCCACACCACCACCACACTATATCCCCACCCCACCACCCCACTATATCCCCACACCACCACCCCACTATATCCCCAAACCACCACCCCACTATATCCCCACACCACCACCCCACTATATCCCCACACCACCACCCCACTATAACCCCACACCACCACCCCACTATAACCCCACACCACTATAACCCCACACCACCACCCCACTACATCCCCCCACTATATTCCCACACCACCACTCCACTATATCCCCACCACCACCCCACTATATCCCCACCCCACCACCCCACTATATCCCCACCCCACCACCCCACTATATCCCCACACCACCACCCCACTATATCCCCACTCCACTATATCCCCACACCACCACCCCACTATAACCCCACCCCACTATAACCCCACACCACCACCCCACTATATCCCCACACTACCACTCCACTATATCCCCACTACATCCACACACCACCACCCCAATTTATCCCCACCCCACCACCCCACTATATCCCCACACCACCACCCCACTATATCCCCACCCCACTATATCCCCACACCACCACCCCACTATAACCCCACGCCACCACCCCACTATATCCCCACTATATCCCCACACCACCCCTCCACTATATCCCCACACCACCATCCCACTATATCCCCACCCCACTATATCCCCACACCACATTTACATTACATTTAAGTCATTTAGCAGACGCTCTTATCCAGAGCGACTTACAAATTGGTGCATTCACCTTATGACATCCAGTAGAACAGTCACTTTACAATAGTGCATCTAAATCTTAAAGGGGGGTGAGAAGGATTACTTATCCTATCCTAGGTATTCCTTAAAGAGGTGGGGTTTCAGGTGTCTCCGGAAGGTGGTGATTGACTCCGCTGTCCTGGCGTCGTGAGGGAGTTTGTTCCACCATTGGGGGCCAGAGCAGCGAACAGTTTTGACTGGGCTGAGCGGGAACTGTACTTCCTCAGTGGTAGGGAGGCGAGCAGGCCAGAGGTGGATGAACGCAGTGCCCTTGTTTGGGTGTAGGGCCTGATCAGAGCCTGGAGGTACTGAGGTGCCGTTCCCCTCACTGCTCCGTAGGCAAGCACCATGGTCTTGTAGCGGATGCGAGCTTCAACTGGAAGCCAGTGGAGAGAGCGGAGGAGCGGGGTGACGTGAGAGAACTTGGGAAGGTTGAACACCAGACGGGCTGCGGCGTTCTGGATGAGCCAACAGCGAGTTGCAGTAATCCAGACGGGAGATGACAAGTGCCTGGATTAGGACTTGCGCCGCTTCCTGTGTGAGGCAGGGTCGAACTCTGTGGATGTTGTAGAGCATGAACCTACAGGAACGGGCCACCGCCTTGATGTTAGTTGAGAACGACAGGGTGTTGTCCAGGATCACGCCAAGGTTCTTAGCGCTCTGGGAGGAGGACACAATGGAGTTGTCAACCGTGATGGCGAGATCATGGAACGGGCAGTCCTTCCCCGGGAGGAAGAGCAGCTCCGTCTTGCCGAGGTGGTGATCCGTCTTCCACACTGATATGTCTGCCAGACATGCAGAGATGCGATTCGCCACCTGGTCATCAGAAGGGGGAAAGGAGAAGATTAATTGTGTGTCGTCTGCATAGCAATGATAGGAGAGACCATGTGAGGTTATGACAGAGCCAAGTGACTTGGTGTATAGCGAGAATAGGAGAGGGCCTAGAACAGAGCCCTGGGGGACACCAGTGGTGAGAGCGCGTGGTGAGGAGACAGATTCTCGCCACGCCACCTGGTAGGAGCGACCTGTCAGGTAGGACGCAACCAAGCGTGGGCCGCGCCGGAGATGACCAACTCGGAGAGGGTGGAGAGGAGGATCTGATGGTTCACAGTATCGAAGGCAGCCGATAGGTCTAGAAGGATGAGAGCAGAGGAGAGAGAGTTAGCTTTAGCGGTGCGGAGCGCCTCCGTGATACAGAGAAGAGCAGTCTCAGTTGAATGACTAGTCTTGAAACCTGACTGATTTGGATCGAGAAGGTCATTCAGAGAGAGATAGCGGGAGAGCTGGCCAAGGACGGCACGTTCAAGAGTTTTGGAGAGAAAAGAAAGAAGGGATACTGGTCTGTAGTTGTTGACATCGGAGGGATCGAGTGTAGGTTTTTTCAGAAGGGGTGCAACTCTCGCTCTCTTGAAGACGGAAGGGACGTAGCCAGCGGTCAGGGATGAGTTGATGAGCGAGGTGAGGTAAGGGAGAAGGTCTCCGGAAATGGTCTGGAGAAGAGAGGAGGGGATAGGGTCAAGCGGGCAGGTTGTTGGGCGGCCGGCCGTCACAAGACGCGAGATTTCATCTGGAGAGAGAGGGGAGAAAGAGGTCAGAGCACAGGGTAGGGCAGTGTGAGCAGAACCAGCGGTGCCGTTTGACTTAGCAAACGAGGATCGGATGTCGTCGACCTTCTTTTCAAAGTGGTTGATGAAGTCATCTGCAGAGAGGGAGGAGGGGGGGAGGGGAGGAGGATTCAGGAGGGAGGAGAAGGTGGCAAAGAGCTTCCTAGGGTTAGAGGCAGATGCTTGGAACTTAGAGTGGTATAAAATGGCTTTAGCAGCAGAGACAGATGAGGAAAATGTAGAGAGGAGGGAGTGAAAGGATGCCAGGTCCGCAGGGAGGCGAGTTTTCCTCCATTTCCGCTCGGCTGCCCGGAGCCCTGTTCTGTGAGCTCGCAATGAGTCGTCGAGCCACGGGGCGGGAGGGGAGGACCGAGCCGGCCTGGAGGATAGGGGACATAGAGAGTCAAAGGATGCAGAAAGGGAGGAGAGGAGGGTTGAGGAGGCAGAATCAGGAGATAGGTTGGAGAAGGTTTGAGCAGAGGGAAGAGATGATAGGATGGAAGAGGAGAGAGTAGCGGGGGAGAGAGAGCGAAGGTTGGGACGGCGCGATACCATCCGAGTAGGGGCAGTGTGGGAGGTGTTAGATGAGAGCGAGAGGGAAAGGGATACAAGGTAGTGGTCGGAGACTTGGAGGGGAGTTGCAATGAGGTTAATGGAAGAACAGCATCTAGTAAAGATGAGGTCGAGTGTATTGCCTGCCTTGTGAGTAGGGGGGGAAGGTGAGAGGGTGAGGTCAAAAGAGGAGAGGAGTGGAAAGAAGGAGGCAGAGAGGAATGAGTCAAAGGTAGACGTGGGGAGGTTAAAGTCGCCCAGCACTGTGAGAGGTGAGCCGTCCTCAGGAAAGGAGCTTATCAAGGTATCAAGCTCATTGATGAACTCTCCGAGGGAACCTGGAGGGCGATAAATGATAAGGATGTTAAGCTTGAAAGGGCTGGTAACTGTGACAGCATGGAATTCAAAGGAGGCGATAGACAGATGGGTAAGGGGAGAAAGAGAGAATGACCACTTGGGAGAGATTAGGATCCCGGTGCCACCACCCCGCTGACCAGAAGCTCTCGGGTGTGCGAGAACACGTGGGCGGACGAAGAGAGAGCAGTAGGAGTAGCAGTGTTGTCTGTGGTGATCCATGTTTCCGTCAGTGCCAAGAAGTCGAGGGACTGGAGGGGAGGCATAGGCTGAGATGAACTCTGCCTTGTTGGCCGCAGATCGGCAGTTCCAGAGGCTACCGGAGACCTGGAACTCCACGTGGGTCGTGCGCGCTGGGACCACCAGATTAGGGTGGCCGCGGCCACGCGGTGTGGAGCGTTTGTATGGTCTGTGCAGAGAGGAGAGAACAGGGATAGACAGACACATAGTTGACAGGCTACAGAAGAGGCTACGCTAATGCAAAGGAGATTGGAATGACAAGTGGACTACACGTCTCGAATGTTCAGAAAGTTAAGCTTACGTAGCAAGAATCTTATTGATTAAAATGATACAGTACTGCTGAAGTAGGCTAGCTGGCAGTGGCTGCGTTGTTGAAACTACACTAATCAAGTCGTTCCGTTGAGTGTAATAGTTTCTGCAGTGCTGCTATTCGGGGCTAGCTGGCTAGCTAGCAGTGTTGTTTACGTTACGTTAAAAGAACGACAATAGCTGGCTAGCTAACCTAGAAAATCGCTCTAGACTACACAATTATCTTTGATACAAGGAATACCTAGGATAGGGTAAGTAAGGGTAAGTAATCCTTCTCCCCCAAAAAAAAAAAAAAAAAAGATTTAGATGCAAGTGGCTGTTCCACTGGATGTCATAAGGTGTATGCACCAATTTGTAAGTCGCTCTGGATAAGAGCGTCTGCTAAATGACTTAAATGTAAATGTAATACAAAGACGGCTATGTAGCTAGCTATGTAGCTAGCTACGATCAAACAAATCAAACCGTTGTACTGTAATGAAATGAAATGAAATGAAATTGTGATACTACCTGTGAATGCGACCGGGTTGTTGAGTTCTATTCAGTAGACGTTGGCTAGCTGTTAGCTAGCTAGCAGAGTCTTCTACGTTAAGGACGACAAATAGCTGGCTAGCTAACCTCGGTAAATTAAGATAATCACTCTAAGACTACACACTCTAAACTACACAATTATCTAGGATACAAAGACAGCAAAGACAGCTATGTAGCTAGCTAACACTACACTAATCAAGTCGTTCAGCCCACTACATCCCCACACCACCCCTCCACTATATCCCCACACCACCACCACACTATATCCCCACCCCACCACCCCACTATATCCCCACACCACCACCCCACTATATCCCCAAACCACCACCCCACTATATCCCCACACCACCACCCCACTATATCCCCACACCACCACCCCACTATAACCCCACACCACCACCCCACTATAACCCCACACCACTATAACCCCACACCACCACCCCACTACATCCCCCCACTATATTCCCACACCACCACTCCACTATATCCCCACCACCACCCCACTATATCCCCACCCCACCACCCCACTATATCCCCACCCCACCACCCCACTATATCCCCACACCACCACCCCACTATAACCCCACTCCACTATATCCCCACACCACCACCCCACTATAACCCCACCCCACTATAACCCCACACCACCACCCCACTATATCCCCACACTACCACTCCACTATATCCCCACTACATCCACACACCACCACCCCAATTTATCCCCACCCCACCACCCCACTATATCCCCACACCACCACCCCACTATATCCCCACCCCACTATATCCCCACACCACCACCCCACTATATCCCCACACCACCACCCCACTATAACCCCACACCACTATAACACCACCCCACTACATCCCCACACCACCACCCCACTACATCCCCACACCACCCCCCACTATATTCCCACACCACCACCCCACAATATCCCCACCACCACCCCACTATATCCCCACACCACCACCCCACTATATCCCCACCCCACTATATCCCCACACCACCACCCCACTATATCCCCACACCACCACCCCACTATATCCCCACACTACCACTCCACTATATCCCCACTATATCCACACACCACCACCCCAATTTATCCCCACCCCACCACCCCACTATATCCCCACACCACCACCCCACTATATCCCCACCCCACTATATCCCCACACCACCACCCCACTATATCCCCACACCACCACCCCACTATAACCCCACACCACTATAACACCACCCCACTACATCCCCACACCACCACCCCACTACATCCCCACACCACCCCCCACTATATTCCCACACCACCACCCCACAATATCCCCACCACCACCCCACTATATCCCCACACCACCACCCCACTATATCCCCACCCCACTATATCCCCACACCACCACCCCACTATATCCCCACACCACCACCCCACTATATATAATAATAATAATAATATATGCCATTTAGCAGACGCTTTTATCCAAAGCGACTTACAGTCATGTGTGCATACATTCTACGTATGGGTGGTCCCGGGAATTGAACCCACTACCCTGGCGTTACAAGCACCATGCTCTACCAACTGAGCTACAGAAGGATATCCCCACACCACCACACCACTATAACCCCACACCACCACCCCACTATATCCCCACACTACCACTCCACTATATCCCCACTATATCCCCACACCACCCCTCCACTATATCCCCACACCACCACCCCACTATATCCCCACCCCACCACCCCACTATATCCCCACACCACCACCCCACTATATCCCCACACCACCACCCCACTACATCCCCACACCACCACCCCACTACATCCCCACACCACCACCCCACTATAACCCCACACCACCACCCCACTATAACCCCACACCGCTATAACCCCACACCACCACCCCACTGCATCCCCACAGCACCCCCCACTATATTCCCACACCACCACTCCACTATATCCCCACACCACCACCCCACTATATCCCCACCCCACCACCCCACTATATCCCCACACCACCACCCACTATATCCCCACACCACCACCCCACTATAACCCCACACCACCACACCACTATAACCCCACTATATCCCCACACCACCCTCCACTATATCCCCACCCCACTATATCCCCACACCACCACCCCACTATAACCCCACACCACCACCCCACTATAACCCCACACCACCACCCCACTATATCCCCACACTACCAGTCCACTATATCCCCACTATATCCCCACACCACCCCTCCACTATATCCCCACACCACCACCCCACTATATCCCCACCCCACCACCCCACTATATCCCCACACCACCAACCCACTATATCCCCACACCACCACCCCACTATATCCCCGCACCACCACCCCACTATAACCCCACACCACTATAACCCCACACCACCACCCCACTACATCCCCACACCACCCTCCACTATATTCCCACACCACCACTCCACTATATCCCCACCACCCCACTATATCCCCACCCCACCACCCCACTATATCCCCACACCACCACCCCACTATATCCCCACTCCACTATATCCCCACACCACCACCCAACTATATCCCCACACCACCACCCCACTATAACCCCACACCACCACCCCACTATAACCCCACACCACCACTCCACTATATCCCCACACCACCACCCCACTATATTCCCACACCACCATCCCACTATATCCCCACCACCACCCCACTATATCCCCACACCACCACCCCACTATATCCCCACCCCAGTATATCCCCACACAACCACCCCACTATATCCCCACACCACCACCCCACTATATCCCCACGCCACCACACCACTATAACCCCACACCACCACACCACTATAACCCCACACCACCACACCACTATAACCCCACACCACCACCCCACTATATCCCCACACTACCACTCCACTATATCCCCACTATATCCCTACACCACCCCTCCACTATATCCCCACACCACCACCCCACTACATCCCCACACCACCACCCCACTATAACCCCACACCACCACCCCACTATAACCCCACACCGCTATAACCCCACACCACCACCCCACTGCATCCCCACACCACCCCCCACTATATTCCCACACCACCACTCCACTATATCCCCACACCACCACCCCACTATATCCCCACCCTACCACCCCACACCACCACCCCACTATATCCCCACACCACCACCCACTATATCCCCACACCACCACCCCACTATAACCCCACACCACCACACCACTATAACCCCACTATATCCCCACCCCACTATATCCCCACACCACCACCCCACTATAACCCCACACCACCACCCCACTATAACCCCACACCACCACCCCACTATATCCCCACACTACCACTCCACTATATCCCCACTATATCCCCACACCACCACCCCACTATATCCCCACACCACCAACCCACTATATCCCCACACCACCACCCCACTATATCCCCACACCACCACCCCACTATAACCCCACACCACTATAACCCCACACCACCACCCCACTACATCCCCACACCACCCCCACTATATTCCCACACCACCCCACTATATCCCCACCCCACCACCCCACTATATCCCCACACCACCACCCCACTATATCCCCACACCACCACCCCACTATATCCCCACTCCACTATATCCCCACACCACCACCCCACTATATCCCCACACCACCACCCCACTATAACCCCACACCACCACCCCACTATAACCCCACACCACCACTCCACTATATCCCCACACCACCCCCCCACTATATCCCCACACCACCACCCCACTATATCCCCACACCACCACCCCACTATATCCCCACACCACCACCCCACTATAACCCCACACCACCACCCCACTATAACCCCACACCGCTATAACCCCACACCACCACCCCACTACATCCCCACACCACCCCCCCACTATATGCCCACACCACCACTCCACTATATCCCCACCACCACCCCACTATATCCCCACACCACCACCCCACTATATCCCCACACCACCGCCCCACTATATCCCCACACCACCACCCCACTATATCCACACACCACCACCCCACTATATCGCCACACCACCGCCCCACTATATCCCCACTCCACTATATCCCCACACCACCACCCCACTATATCCCCACACCACCATAACCCCACACCACGATAACCCCACACCACGATAACTCCACACCACGATAAACCCACACCACCACAAGAACACCCCACCAAGATCACACCACAAGAACACCCCACACCACCACAACACCCCACCAAGATCACCCCACACCACCACAACACCCCACCAAGATCACCACCACAACACCCCACCAAGATCACCCAACAAGATCACAACCCACCAAGATCACAACCCACCACAACACCCCACCAAGATCACCCACACCACCGTAACACCCCACCAAGATCACCCCCACCACCGTAACACCACACCACCGTAACCCCACACCACCATAACACCACACCACCACCCCACTATAACCCCACACCACCACCCCACTATAACCCCACACCACCACCCCACTATATCCCCACACTACCACTCCACTATATCCCCACTATATCCCCACACCACCACCCCACTATATCCCCACACCACCAACCCACTATATCCCCACACCACCACCCCACTATATCCCCACACCACCACCCCACTATATCCCCACACCACCACCCCACTATAACCCCACACCACTATAACCCCACACCACCACCCCACTACATCCCCACACCACCCCCCACTATATTCCCACACCACCCCACTATATCCCCACCCCACCACCCCACTATATCCCCACACCACCACCCCACTATATCCCCACACCACCACCCCACTATATCCCCACTCCACTATATCCCCACACCACCACCCCACTATATCCCCACACCACCACCCCACTATAACCCCACACCACCACCCCACTATAACCCCACACCACCACTCCACTATATCCCCACACCACCCCTCCACTATATCCCCACACCACCACCCCACTATATCCCCACACCACCACCCCACTATATCCCCACACCACCACCCCACTATAACCCCACACCACCACCCCACTATAACCCCACACCGCTATAACCCCACACCACCACCCCACTACATCCCCACACCACCCCCCACTATATGCCCACACCACCACTCCACTATATCCCCACACCACCACCCCACTATATCCCCACACCACCACCCCACTATATCCCCACACCACTGCCCCACTATATCCCCACTCCACTATATCCCCACACCACCACCCCACTATATCCACACACCACCACCCCACTATATCGCCACACCACCGCCCCACTATATCCCCACTCCACTATATCCCCACACCACCACCCCACTATATCCCCACACCACCATAACCCCACACCACGATAACCCCACACCACGATAACTCCACACCACGATAAACCCACACCACCACAAGAACACCCCACCAAGATCACACCACAAGAACACCCCACCAAGATCACCCCACACCACCACAACACCCCACCAAGATCACCCCACACCACCACAACACCCCACCAAGATCACCACCACAACACCCCACCAAGATCACCCAACAAGATCACAACCCACCAAGATCACAACCCACCACAACACCCCACCAAGATCACCCACACCACCGTAACACCCCACCACCGTAACACCACACCACCGTAACCCCACACCACCATAACACCACACCACCACCCCACGATTAAACCGCACCACGATAACCCCACACCACGATTAAAACGCACCACAATGAAACCACCCACACCACGATTAAACCACCCCACCATAACCCCACACCACGATTAAACCACCCCACACCACCACTAAACCACCCCACGATAACCCCACACCACCACATAACATCACCCCACCACGATTACCCCACCCCACACCACCACCTGACCGTCCTCCAAATCAATCTGTTTCACTTCTCAAATGTTGAAACACATTTATATTTGAGCCTTCATCCTAATCCTAATGTCACAGCTCATCCCACGGGATCAGTTCTGTACAGAAAGATGTCTGTGTTTATTTCTGCTGCCAGCAGGGGGAAGGTCTCTCTTTCTCTAGTCTCTGCACCAGGCTGAGCTGAGGGAAGATGCCACCAGAATATCAATAAGACCCAAGAGTCACACTCAACTGTAGTATAAGCATGCTATGTTTCAGTGATAGTTGGTGTTCTAGTGGTAGTACTGTTGATGATGCTACTGATGTTGTATTTGATAAAGCCTGTGGTATCAATGTGTTAAGCCCTAGTTGTCTCTGGAGTCAGGAACCACTGAACAATTTCTCCCTTGATCTCCAAAGTGTGTGTCTGTCTCTGTGTGTGAGAGAGACCCTCCCTCCTGCCCTCTATGTATCTATATTGATGTAGGTGAAGGAGTTGCCAGTCGTTCACCCACAACAGCTGAGTGTGTGTGTGTGTGTGTGTGTGTGTGTGTGTGTGTGTGTGTGTGTGTGTGTGTGTGTGTGTGTGTGTGTGTGTGTGTGTGTGTGTGTGTGTGTACGGGGTCTTGTGTGTGAGAGTATGTGGGGCATAACAATTATTGTGGGGTTGGTTGGTGGTAGACGGGGATATTGGGTTAAACTGTAGTCAGACTAACTCAGACATTTATATCAGTTCAAGTCAGATGGAAGTCCCAGACAAAATGGCACCTGATTCACTATAGTGTTCCCTGTAAATGTCAGTCGGGAGGTAGGCCTCCTTACATAAGCTACCCGTTCACACATTAAAGAGTGTTGAAGACAGGTTATTCCTAGTCTGTGTGAATTCTTCCCTTGTTCTTTGTGTATAGAGACTGTCCTCTGCTTCTTAGACTGGGCCCACACACACACACACACACACACACTCTTAGGCCCTCTGTGGCAGTCTGGCTGGTTAGTCTCTGTTCATGCTCCATATTAACATTCTGGCAGTAGAGCCTCTTAAAGGGCTTAGTCCTCTCAGAGCTGCTGAGGGAGCGATGAAAGCGAGGGGGGGAGCAAGGGGTGGGAGAAGAGACAGTATAGAGGGAAAGAGAGAGAAGGGGGGCAGAGGGAGAGAAAGAAAAGCAGGGGAATAGAGGAGTATTTGAGGGGTAGCACTATTGTCATTGTTAAATAGCTTAAGGAAAATGGAGGACTCTGGCTTTGAAGAGTCATGAAAGGAGGTGGAATTGTGTTTTTCCTTTGGTGTATTAGACTCCCAAATGAAGTGCTGAGTGCACACACACATTCACACAACAAACCCTAAAATACACCTGCCCTGTGAAGGACATATTAACAAGGATGCCATCACCACTTTGGCTCTCTAACCACGGTTACCATGTCCTCTAGCTACTGAGCATCAGCAGAACCTTTTACCCCACCTTCTTTCTCCTGCTGACTTCCTGCTCTCTCTCTACCTCTCTCGCGTTCATCTCTCTCTCTTGCTAGCCTCTGTCTCCTTCCTTTTCCAACTCTCAGTTTTCATTCCTTTCCACCCTCTCGCTTCCTCACTGCCCCCACCCCAGGTCCCAGTCGGTCTGTGTATAAAGTGGAGCAGTCATTGTGTATCATGTATAATGGAGAAGACACAAAGAGCAGTGGACAGGACAGTTCTCTGGCCCAGTGAAATGCCAGGCAATCAGCCATGACCTTTCAGTGGCAAGAACACAAGAAACAGTAACTATGTCAGTGGACAGACCACAAGGTCACATTTGGGCCAGAGGGAAGACGAACAGAGCTCTAAGAGAGAGAGAGCTCCTATAATTTTATGCTCTTGTATGTATGGAGAGACACGAGTTCCAAGAGAGCAGTAGGTTAGACTACAATACATGAGAAATGTATTTGAGCGATCAGGCCCACGTATAGAGGGATGAGACATTGATGTACAGGGTCCCTATATAGGTCCTTATATAAGATGCAATAAGTGATTTATAGGACCTCTACGGGAAAGAGAGGCTGAGGGCAGGACACAGAGGCATGTTGGCATTTGTTGGGATGACTCATGTACTGGAAAGTGGTCACTAGCTGGCACAGCCACAAAGTCATATAACCGGATTTTAAACCTAACCTTAAACCTAAACTTAACCACACTGCTAACCCTAATGCCTAAACCTAACCTTAAAATAAGACCCAAAAAGCGAATATTTATTTTCATGCTGTTTTTACAATATAGCCAATTTTGACTTTGCAGCTGACCCATCTAGCGGAAATCGATCAGTGCAGCCTCCAGGGCAAAGTTCATGACAATAAACGTCAACCTGCGACACTGAGAGGAAGGATAGGACAGGGAGAGCGAGCGATGGCAGCACCGCTGGTGAAATGGAGTCAAGACAGCGAGTTGGGATGAGACCGTGTCAATGGATCAGGGGGTATAATGCTGTATTAAATCCCATTCTGCAGCGGTCTTACAGTAAGCAGCTTACAGTCCCTCTGCAGGCCTGGTCTTTATGAAGGGACAGAGACCGGACAAAGACAAACCGCAGTGGAGACCTTGGGACGGAGAGGGCAGGGTTGGTCCTATCGCTGTCTGTTCTCTGTTCTTACTCTACCTATCTCAATCCATCCTTCACACATGAAAAAATACTATGGTTTTCTCTGTACTGTTTTTCAAGTGAATACTGTAGTATTTACTGTAGTATTACAGACATGATTGTAGTATTTACAGTTTTCTATAGTATAAATACAGTAGTAAAAAAAACAGTTGAATTTACTGTAGTATTAACTCTGACATATCAGTGGGGCCTTTCTCCTTGAGGAAGATGACTGGACAAATACTCAAGGCACATTTTATATAACCTGTAGGTAGGTAGGACTGGGGTCTGAACAGAGATTTCAGAGCTTCTTCTCTTTTCTATAACCTGTAGGGAACACAATATATGGTCGATACTTGGCATGTACAGTTGAAGTCGGAGGTTTACATAAACCTTAGCCAAATACATTTAAAAACATCCACAGGTACACCTCAAATTGACTCAAACGATGTCAATTATCCTATCAGAAGCTTCTAACGCCAAACTGATTAAAGACACAGTCAACTTAGTGTATGTAAACTTTTGACCCACTGGAATTGTGATACAGTGAATTATAAGTGAAATAATCTGTCCGTAAACAATTGTTGGACTTGTGTCATGCACAAAGTAGATGTCCTAACCGACTTGCCAGAACTATAGTTTGTTAACAAGAAATTTGTGGAGTGGTTGAAAAACGAGTTTTAAATGATTCCAACCTAAGTGTATGTAAACTTCCGACTTCAACTGTAGGTTTCTCACTTACGGGATATGGGGGAGGGGAATGGACACGGTATATGTACATGAAATAATTTAGTATTTACTATAGTGCTTTTCTGGACTGTGCTGGTTTTGTGGACATTACTGTAGTCTTTAGCTACACATATGATTGAGGGATACAGCAGTATGTAGTATAGTACAGGGGAGTCAAACTCATTTTGCCCCAAGGGCCACATTCGCTTTTCAACGAGGGCCGCACATAATTTTTTAAATATTTCCTTTGTCAAAATGTGCTAAAAATAGTCCTCTATCCATCATTTTGGGAATTGTCAATGATCCCTGACTGTTTAGTGGTTATTTGCGAGATGGACATTCAAGAAACTGTACGAATATCACTAGACAGTCAGGGATCATCAAACATCTCTCTCTGTTCAGTGAAGTACAGTGTGACAGTGCTAACAGACAGGCCCTGGCACCGTATGAGTAACTGCATGGTTTCTCCGGTCTCATCTGCCCATACATGACACTGCAAATGTAGCTAGTCGCCTCAAGTTTTGGGGAAACGGCGGGATGGTGGGGCTGCCATGGAAACTGAGGCTGTGGCGCTCGCTTGGCGAAACGACAACATCTGTCACTTGGCGGCACACGGTAGACATGAATATTTGAGCTTGATGAACACCGACATATGACACTTCCCAGCAGAACCCTAATTCAGAACCTGTTATTTCACATGGGAAAATAGAGGAGATGGAAGCAGACTGCAATGCATTCAAATCCCATTAACTGACATATTTGTGTCCCAATTGTCTCATCTCTATAACTATGATTCATTTTAACATTACACTGTTGTTTTTGATAGACAAAACCAAGGACCTAATAGTTTCTCTTATTCTGGCCGATAGTAGTGTTATTGGGTCCCAGGAAGCCATTCCTACCATCCACGAATGATGTCATTTGGATTGTCTCTTCATCGTGATGGTTTTCACAGTATGTTCCTTTATGGGCCTTGGTACTCTGAGTGTAGCCCTGTTTGCGTTGAGCAGTTTGAGGAGACTGGAATTCCCTAGCTCCAACGCCGGGTGGAATATTTTTATTTTATTTTTACCTTTATTTAACTAGGCAAGTCAGTTAAGAACAAATTCTTATTTTCAATGACGGCCTAGGAACAGTGGGTTAACTGCCTGTTCAGGGGCAGAACGACAGATTTGTACCTTGTCAGCTCAGGGGTTTGAACTTGCAACCTTCCGGTTACTAGTCCAACGCTCTAACCACTAGGCTACGCTGCCGCCGGGTGGAATATGAGGTCAGCTATGAATGGATGGGGTTTATTCGGAAGGAGCGGAGGGTAATAAGGGAGAGAAGGGGGTGCTGAACCTAACCAATTAACCATCATTCACTTTCGGGGATGTCAGGGCTTGTTTAAGGACTGGCTGATTGCTGGACTAGGAGCCTCAGCAGGTTAAAGCTGTAGCCTCCATTGTTAACTTATATTTATGAGCAATTTACAAGTCTTATTTGATGTTGAACAAAAGGTTTAGGCTGTTCCAAGCCTGTGTCTATGAAAGTTATTTGTGTAGTTATTATCATCATACTATACTCACAGTGGGACCTTTGACCAAGGCCTGAATAATAACATTTACAATGTAGCCTACTCCTGCTATAAGTTTCACACTCTCTGAAAGAAAGGTGTTATATAGAACCGAAAAGGGTTCTTCAGCTGTCCCCCTTTGAAGAACCCCTTTTGGTTCTACATGAAACTAAATGGTTCTATCTGGAACCGAAAAGGGTTCTACCTGGAACAAAAAAATAGTTATCCTATGGGGACAGCAGCAGAATCCTTTTGGAACCCTTTTTTTCCTAAGAGTGCAGTATCTAAATCCATGGCTGTAGATTAGGTTCCCTAAGAGTGCAGTATCTAAATCCATGGCTGTAGATTAGGTTCCCTAAGAGTGCAGTATCTAAATCCATGGCTGTAGATTAGGTTCCCTAAGAGTGCAGTATCTAATTCCATGGCTGTAGATTAGGTTCCCTAAGAGTGCAGTATGTAACTCCATGGCTGTAGATTAGGTTCCCTAAGAGTGCAGTATCTAAATCCATGGCTGTAGATTAGGTTCCCTAAGAGTGCAGTATCTAATTCCATGGTTGTAGATTAGGTTCCCTAAGAGTGCAATATCTAATTCCATGGCTGTAGATTAGGTTCCCTAAGAGTGCAGTATCTAATTCCATGGCTGTAGATTAGGTTCCCTAAGAGTGCAGTATCAAATTCCATGGCTGTAGATTCGGTTCCCTAAGAGTGCAGTATCTAATTCCATGGCTGTAGATTCGGTTCCCTAAGAGTGCAGTATCTAATTCCATGGCTGTAGATTAGGTTCCCTAAGAGTGCAGTATCTAATTCCATGGCTGTAGATTAGGTTCCCTAAGAGTGCAGTATCTAATTCCATGGCTGTAGATTCGGTTCCCTAAGAGTGCAGTATCTAATTCCATGGCTGTAGATTAGGTTCCCTAAGAGTGCAGTATCTAATTCCATGGCTGTAGATTAGGTTCCCTAAGAGTGCAGTATCTAAATCCATGGCTGTAGATTAGGTTCCCTAAGAGTGCAGTATCTAAATCCATGGCTGTAGATTACGTTCCCTAAGAGTGCAGTATCTAATTCCATGGCTGTAGATTAGGTTCCCTAAGAGTGCAGTATCTAATTCCATGGCTGTAGATTAGGTTCCCTAAGAGTGCAGTATCTAATTCCATGGCTGTAGATTAGGTTCCCTAAGAGTGCAGTATGTAACTCCATGGCTGTAGCTTAGGTTCCCTAAGAGTGCAGTATGTAACTCCATGGCTGTAGCTTAGGTTCCCTAAGAGTGCAGTATCTAATTCCATGGCTGTAGATTAGGTTCCCTAAGAGTGCAGTATCTAATTCCATGGCTGTAGATTAGGTTCCCTAAGAGTGCAGTATCTAATTCCATGGCTGTAGATTAGGTTCCCTAAGAGTGCAGTATCTAATTCCATGGCTGTAGATTAGGTTCCCTAAGAGTGCAGTATCTAATTCCATGGCTGTAGATTAGGTTCCCTAAGAGTGCAGTATGTAACTCCATGGCTGTAGCTTAGGTTCCCTAAGAGTGCAGTATCTAATTCCATGGCTGTAGATTAGGTTCCCTAAGAGTGCAGTATCTAATTCCATGGCTGTAGATTAGGTTCCCTAAGAGTGCAGTATCTAATTCCATGGCTGTAGCTTAGGTTCCCTAAGAGTGCAGTATCTAAATCCATGGCTGTAGCGTAGGTTCCCTAAGAGTGCAGTATCTAAATCCATGGCTGTAGATTAGGTTCCCTAAGAGTGCAGTATCTAATTCCATGGTTGTAGATTAGGTTCCCTAAGAGTGCAATATCTAATTCCATGGCTGTAGATTAGGTTCCCTAAGAGTGCAGTATCTAATTCCATGGCTGTAGATTAGGTTCCCTAAGAGTGCAGTATCTAATTCCATGGCTGTAGATTCGGTTCCCTAAGAGTGCAGTATCTAATTCCATGGCTGTAGATTAGGTTCCCTAAGAGTGCAGTATCTAATTCCATGGCTGTAGATTAGGTTCCCTAAGAGTGCAGTATCTAAATCCATGGCTGTAGATTAGGTTCCCTAAGAGTGCAGTATCTAAATCCATGGCTGTAGATTACGTTCCCTAAGAGTGCAGTATCTAATTCCATGGCTGTAGATTAGGTTCCCTAAGAGTGCAGTATCTAATTCCATGGCTGTAGATTAGGTTCCCTAAGAGTGCAGTATCTAATTCCATGGCTGTAGATTAGGTTCCCTAAGAGTGCAGTATGTAACTCCATGGCTGTAGCTTAGGTTCCCTAAGAGTGCAGTATCTAATTCCATGGCTGTAGATTAGGTTCCCTAAGAGTGCAGTATCTAATTCCATGGCTGTAGATTAGGTTCCCTAAGAGTGCAGTATCTAATTCCATGGCTGTAGATTAGGTTCCCTAAGAGTGCAGTATCTAATTCCATGGCTGTAGATTAGGTTCCCTAAGAGTGCAGTATCTAATTCCATGGCTGTAGATTGGGTTCCCTAAGAGTGCAGTATCTAATTCCATGGCTGTAGTGTAGGTTCCCTAAGAGTGCAGTATCTAAATCCATGGCTGTAGATTAGGTTCCCTAAGAGTGCAGTATCTAACTCCATGGCTGTAGATTAGGTTCCCTAAGAGTGCAGTATCTAATTCCATGGCTGTAGATTAGGTTCCCTAAGAGTGCAGTATCTAATTCCATGGCTGTAGATTAGGTTCCCTAAGAGTGCAGTATCTAATTCCATGGCTGTAGATTAGGTTCCCTAAGAGTGCAGTATCTAATTCCATGGCTGTAGATTAGGTTCCCTAAGAGTGCAGTATCTAATTCCATGGCTGTAGATTCGGTTCCCTAAGAGTGCAGTATCTAATTCCATGGCTGTAGCTTAGGTTCCCTAAGAGTGCCGTATCTAATTCCATGGCTGTAGCTTAGGTTCCCTAAGAGTGCAGTATCTAAATCCATGGCTGTAGATTAGGTTCCCTAAGAGTGCAGTATCAAATGCCATGGCTGTAGATTAGGTTCCCTAAGAGTGCAGTATCTAATTCCATGGCTGTAGATTAGGTTCCCTAAGAGTGCAGTATCTAATTCCATGGCTGTAGCTTAGGTTCCCTAAGAGTGCAGTATCTAAATCCATGGCTGTAGATTAGGTTCCCTAAGAGTGCAGTATCTAAATGCATGGCTGTAGATTAGGTTCCGTAAGAGTGCAGTATCAAATTCCATGGCTGTAGATTAGGTTCCCTAAGAGTGCAGTATCTAATTCCATGGCTGTAGATTAGGTTCCCTAAGAGTGCAGTATGTAACTCCATGGCTGTAGATTAGGTTCCCTAAGAGTGCAGTATCTAATTCCATGCCTGTAGATTAGGTTCCCTAAGAGTGCAGTATCTAATTCCATGGCTGTAGATTAGGTTCCCTAAGAGTGCAGTATCTAAATCCATGGCTGTAGATTAGGTTCCCTAAGAGTGCAGTATCTAAATCCATGGCTGTAGATTAGGTTCCCTAAGAGTGCAGTATCTAATTCCATGGCTGTAGATTCGGTTCCCTAAGAGTGCAGTATCTAATTCCATGGCTGTAGATTAGGTTCCCTAAGAGTGCAGTATCTAATTCCATGGCTGTAGATTAGGTTCCCTAAGAGTGCAGTATCTAAATCCATGGCTGTAGATTAGGTTCCCTAAGAGTGCAGTATCTAAATCCATGGCTGTAGATTACGTTCCCTAAGAGTGCAGTATCTAATTCCATGGCTGTAGATTCGGTTCCCTAAGAGTGCAGTATCTAATTCCATGGCTGTAGATTAGGTTCCCTAAGAGTGCAGTATCTAATTCCATGGCTGTAGATTAGGTTCCCTAAGAGTGCAGTATCTAATTCCATGGCTGTAGATTAGGTTCCCTAAGAGTGCAGTATCTAATTCCATGGCTGTAGATTAGGTTCCCTAAGAGTGCAGTATCTAATTCCATGGCTGTAGATTAGGTTCCCTAAGAGTGCAGTATCTAAATCCATGGCTGTAGATTAGGTTCCCTAAGAGTGCAGTATCTAAATCCATGGCTGTAGATTACGTTCCCTAAGAGTGCAGTATCTAATTCCATGGCTGTAGATTAGGTTCCCTAAGAGTGCAGTATCTAATTCCATGGCTGTAGATTAGGTTCCCTAAGAGTGCAGTATCTAATTCCATGGCTGTAGATTAGGTTCCCTAAGAGTGCAGTATGTAACTCCATGGCTGTAGCTTAGGTTCCCTAAGAGTGCAGTATCTAATTCCATGGCTGTAGATTAGGTTCCCTAAGAGTGCAGTATCTAATTCCATGGCTGTAGATTAGGTTCCCTAAGAGTGCAGTATCTAATTCCATGGCTGTAGATTCGGTTCCCTAAGAGTGCAGTATCTAAATCCATGGCTGTAGATTAGGTTCCCTAAGAGTGCAGTATCTAATTCCATGGCTGTAGATTAGGTTCCCTAAGAGTGCAGTATGTAACTCCATGGCTGTAGCTTAGGTTCCCTAAGAGTGCAGTATGTAACTCCATGGCTGTAGCTTAGGTTCCCTAAGAGTGCAGTATGTAACTCCATGGCTGTAGCTTAGGTTCCCTAAGAGTGCAGTATCTAATTCCATGGCTGTAGATTAGGTTCCCTAAGAGTGCAGTATCTAATTCCATGGCTGTAGATTAGGTTCCCTAAGAGTGCAGTATCTAATTCCATGGCTGTAGATTAGGTTCCCTAAGAGTGCAGTATCTAATTCCATGGCTGTAGATTAGGTTCCCTAAGAGTGCAGTATCTAATTCCATGGCTGTAGATTGGGTTCCCTAAGAGTGCAGTATCTAATTCCATGGCTGTAGCGTAGGTTCCCTAAGAGTGCAGTATCTAAATCCATGGCTGTAGATTAGGTTCCCTAAGAGTGCAGTATCTAATTCCATGGTTGTAGATTAGGTTCCCTAAGAGTGCAATATCTAATTCCATGGCTGTAGATTAGGTTCCCTAAGAGTGCAGTATCTAATTCCATGGCTGTAGATTAGGTTCCCTAAGAGTGCAGTATCAAATTCCATGGCTGTAGATTCGGTTCCCTAAGAGTGCAGTATCTAATTCCATGGCTGTAGATTCGGTTCCCTAAGAGTGCAGTATCTAATTCCATGGCTGTAGATTAGGTTCCCTAAGAGTGCAGTATCTAATTCCATGGCTGTAGATTAGGTTCCCTAAGAGTGCAGTATCTAATTCCATGGCTGTAGATTCGGTTCCCTAAGAGTGCAGTATCTAATTCCATGGCTGTAGATTAGGTTCCCTAAGAGTGCAGTATCTAATTCCATGGCTGTAGATTAGGTTCCCTAAGAGTGCAGTATCTAAATCCATGGCTGTAGATTAGGTTCCCTAAGAGTGCAGTATCTAAATCCATGGCTGTAGATTAGGTTCCCTAAGAGTGCAGTATCAAATTCCATGGCTGTAGATTCGGTTCCCTAAGAGTGCAGTATCTAATTCCATGGCTGTAGATTCGGTTCCCTAAGAGTGCAGTATCTAATTCCATGGCTGTAGATTAGGTTCCCTAAGAGTGCAGTATCTAATTCCATGGCTGTAGATTAGGTTCCCTAAGAGTGCAGTATCTAATTCCATGGCTGTAGATTCGGTTCCCTAAGAGTGCAGTATCTAATTCCATGGCTGTAGATTAGGTTCCCTAAGAGTGCAGTATCTAATTCCATGGCTGTAGATTAGGTTCCCTAAGAGTGCAGTATCTAAATCCATGGCTGTAGATTAGGTTCCCTAAGAGTGCAGTATCTAAATCCATGGCTGTAGATTACGTTCCCTAAGAGTGCAGTATCTAATTCCATGGCTGTAGATTAGGTTCCCTAAGAGTGCAGTATCTAATTCCATGGCTGTAGATTAGGTTCCCTAAGAGTGCAGTATCTAATTCCATGGCTGTAGATTAGGTTCCCTAAGAGTGCAGTATCTAATTCCATGGCTGTAGATTCGGTTCCCTAAGAGTGCAGTATCTAATTCCATGGCTGTAGATTAGGTTCGCTAAGAGTGCAGTATCTAATTCCATGGCTGTAGATTAGGTTCCCTAAGAGTGCAGTATCTAAATCCATGGCTGTAGATTAGGTTCCCTAAGAGTGCAGTATCTAAATCCATGGCTGTAGATTACGTTCCCTAAGAGTGCAGTATCTAATTCCATGGCTGTAGATTAGGTTCCCTAAGAGTGCAGTATCTAATTCCATGGCTGTAGATTAGGTTCCCTAAGAGTGCAGTATCTAATTCCATGGCTGTAGATTAGGTTCCCTAAGAGTGCAGTATGTAACTCCATGGCTGTAGATTAGGTTCCCTAAGAGTGCAGTATCTAATTCCATGGCTGTAGATTAGGTTCCCTAAGAGTGCAGTATCTAATTCCATGGCTGTAGATTAGGTTCCCTAAGAGTGCAGTATCTAATTCCATGGCTGTAGATTAGGTTCCCTAAGAGTGCAGTATCTAATTCCATGGCTGTAGATTAGGTTCCCTAAGAGTGCAGTATCTAATTCCATGGCTGTAGATTGGGTTCCCTAAGAGTGCAGTATCTAATTCCATGGCTGTAGCGTAGGTTCCCTAAGAGTGCAGTATCTAAATCCATGGCTGTAGATTACGTTCCCTAAGAGTGCAGTATCTAATTCCATGGCTGTAGATTAGGTTCCCTAAGAGTGCAGTATCTAATTCCATGGCTGTAGATTAGGTTCCCTAAGAGTGCAGTATCTAATTCCGTGGCTGTAGATTAGGTTCCCTAAGAGTGCAGTATGTAACTCCATGGCTGTAGCATAGGTTCCCTAAGAGTGCAGTATCTAATTCCATGGCTGTAGATTAGGTTCCCTAAGAGTGCAGTATCTAATTCCATGGCTGTAGATTAGGTTCCCTAAGAGTGCAGTATCTAATTCCATGGCTGTAGATTAGGTTCCCTAAGAGTGCAGTATCTAATTCCATGGCTGTAGATTCGGTTCCCTAAGAGTGCAGTATCTAATTCCATGGCTGTAGATTAGGTTCCCTAAGAGTGCAGTATCTAACTCCATGGCTGTAGATTAGGTTCCCTAAGAGTGCAGTATCTAATTCCATGGCTGTAGCTTAGGTTCCCTAAGAGTGCAGTATCTAATTCCATGGCTGTAGCTTAGGCTCCTAAGAGTGCAGTATCTAAATCCATGGCTGTAGATTAGGTTCCCTAAGAGTGCAGTATCAAATGCCATGGCTGTAGATTAGGTTCCCTAAGAGTGCAGTATCTAATTCCATGGCTGTAGATTAGGTTCCCTAAGAGTGCAGTATCTAATTCCATGGCTGTAGATTAGGTTCCCTAAGAGTGCAGTATCTAATTCCATGGCTGTAGATTCGGTTCCCTAAGAGTGCAGTATCTAATTCCATGGCTGTAGCTTAGGTTCCCTAAGAGTGCAGTATCTAATTCCATGGCTGTAGCTTAGGTTCCCTAAGAGTGCAGTATCTAAATCCATGGCTGTAGATTAGGTTCCCTAAGAGTGCAGTATCAAATGCCATGGCTGTAGATTAGGTTCCCTAAGAGTGCAGTATCTAATTCCATGGCTGTAGATTAGGTTCCCTAAGAGTGCAGTATCTAATTCCATGGCTGTAGCTTAGGTTCCCTAAGAGTGCAGTATCTAAATCCATGGCTGTAGATTAGGTTCCCTAAGAGTGCAGTATCTAAATGCATGGCTGTAGCTTAGGTTCCCTAAGAGTGCAGTATCAAATTCCATGGCTGTAGATTAGGTTCCCTAAGAGTGCAGTATCTAATTCCATGGCTGTAGATTAGGTTCCCTAAGAGTGCAGTATCTAATTCCATGGCTGTAGATTAGGTTCCCCAAGAGTGCAGTATCAAATTCCATGGCTGTAGATTAGGTTCCCTAAGAGTGCAGTATCTAATTCCATGGCTGTAGATTAGGTTCCCTAAGAGTGCAGTATCTAATTCCATGGCTGTAGATTAGGTTCCCTAAGAGTGCAGTATCTAATTCCATGGCTGTAGATTAGGTTCCCTAAGAGTGCAGTATCTAATTCCATGGCTGTAGCTTAGGTTTGGACAGTGACACAAATGTTTAAGATATTCTATTTTCTTTCAGTGAAATCATTCCAATCTTTGATCCAGGGAGGGATGTTTTAGTTTGGGGGAGAAAGGGGAGGGATTTATAGTGAACGCTTATTATCCCAAAATATCCATGCAACAGCTGCATCATTTCCTCAGCAACACTTGTCGCCATGGCGCTGCGATGTCGACATGCCTCCATGTCAAAGTTTTCTGACATTCACTGGCTGACAAGAGGGTGAGAAACACACACACACACTTATTTTTCCATTACACAAGGACATTAGTACGCATAACAAAATTCTACAGTTTTATCCTCCAAAAATGTTACCTTTATTTAACTAGGGAAGTCAGTTAAGAACAAATTGTTATTTACAATGACGGCCTACCAAAAGGCCTCCTGTGGGGATGGAGGATTAAACATTAAAAATATAAAAAATATAGGACAAAAACACATCCCCACAAGAGAGACACCACAACACTACATAAAGAGAGACCTAAGACAACATAGCAAAGAAAAAGCTACCATCTGGTGCTGTGGTTTTTGGGAAACCTTCCCCCCACCCCATTCCCCCTCTAGTCTAGCCCCCTCCCAATCCTTCTCTCAACTCCTTTCAACCACCCCTGTCCCCAATCACCCCCTCCTCCCATTACAGTCCCACTGCAGCCACATGACAGTCCCACTGCAGCCACACGACAGTCCCACTGCAGCCACACGACAGTCCCACTACAGCCACACGACAGTCCCACTACAGCCACACGACAGTCCCACTACAGCCACACGACAGTCCCACTGCAGCCACATAAGTCCCGCTACAGCCACACGACAGTCCCACTACAGCCACACGACAGTCCCACTACAGCCACACGACAGTCCCACTACAGCCACACGACAGTCCCACTGCAGCCACACGACAGTCCCACTACAGCCACACGACAGTCCCACTGCAGCCACATAAGTCCCACTACAGCCACACGACAGTCCCACTACAGCCACACGACAGTCCCACTACAGCCACACGACAGTCCCACTACAGCCACACGACAGTCCCACTACAGCCACACGACAGTCCCACTACAGCCACACGACAGTCCCACTGCAGCCACACGACAGTCCCACTGCAGCCACACGACAGTCCCACTACAGCCACACGACAGTCCCACTGCAGCCACACGACAGTCCCACTGCAGCCACACGACAGTCCCACTGCAGCCACACGACAGTCCCACTGCAGCCACACGACAGTCCCACTGCAGCCACACGACAGTCCCACTACAGCCACACGACAGTCACACTACAGCCACATGACAGCACTGAGACGTTGGCCTGTTCCTCTAATCCTACATGGAATATAGCTCCCTTTGTTGGCTGTCTTTCTTTAAGTCGCTCCTCTCTTTTTCAGTATCTCTCCCACTCCTGTTCCCCTCTCACTCCCACATCCGTGCCTTCTTCCTCCACTGTCAGAGAGGGCGGAAAGCAGTGTTTCCAGGACAATTGCAGATGTGGAGGAAATGGATTTGTGAAATGTAGAGTGCTAAAGGTGTGTTTTGCAGCTAGAACAGATATGGAAACAGGGGTGGGGGGATTGGAATGGGGTTTAGGGAGTAGGGGGTTATTGGGGACAGAAGTGGATGAAATTAGTTGAGAGAGGGATTGGGATGGCAGGGATAAGGGGGCTAGACTAGAGGGGGAATGTGGGTGGGAGGAAGGGTTCCCTAAAACCACAGCACCAGATGGAAGCTTTTGATCCCACAAGAGTTTCTGTTTCATCATGACTAATGAATGTGATTCTACTCCATTTGATTCAATTCAGTAGTTTTAATTCTGATTCACTATATGGAGCTTTCTTAACCTACAGAGTGCTTGAATGCTTGAGTTCTTTCCCTTCTGAATCATCTACCTTAGTGGGCTGTTACCCCATAGAGCTCTGCACTTGACCTGAGTAAATGTATTTCATACGTTTGCCCTTTGACTTCTGCTCTTGGTGGTGTTAAATTGGGGTAGCCAGAAGGAGTGTAAATACCCCCCTCATCAACTTCTTATTTAAAGCTTAGTTCTGATTAGAGTGTAGCTCTGCCTGCCTGCCTGCCTGCCTGCCTGCCTGCCTGCCTGCCTGCCTGCCTGCCTTTTTCTGTCTGATTTCCTCCCAGCTGAGAAAACAGGCGCGGGGACTCTTGGCAGAAGAGACGAGGAAAGATCTTTTCAGACAGAGAGAAAAGAGAGTTTGCCACAATGAAAGAGAGCATTGTGCTAGCCTTACATTGGGCTACACATCTCTAGGCTACATCTCTCGCTCTGTTAGCAACCACAGCATTACTGTGTCTCTTTAAAGCAGATGAGATGGCCCCTGGCAATGCAATGACTGTGTCAAGTGTGTTTATTCAATGGCTTCTTCCATTTCCTAAGGACACTTCCGCCATGTTCTCTTACATCACCATTCTAGTCACTTTGCATCAGTGAATTTAAAGGAAAGTCTGTTGCCAGCTGTATGCATAAACTTGTTCAAACCTCTGTGTGTGTGCAGTATTTTATATGTGCAAATACTCATGAGTGCAAAACCATTTTTATGTTGGTTTAGAGGTGTGTGTGACTTAAATGTGTGTGTGTGTGTGTGTGTGTGTGTGTGTGTGTGTGTGTGTGTGTGTGTGTGTGTGTGTGTGTGTGTGTGTGTGTGTGTGTGTGTGTGTGTGTGTGTGTGTGTGTGTGTGTGTGTGTGATCAACTGTGTATGGTATTAATGGTTTCAATGGTTCAACGTTTACACCTGTTGTGTCCTGTGCACATGGTGAATAAACAGTACAGGGGAATTCTTTGAGAGCTCTTTCCCACAATGCACTGACAATGATGATAATACTAATATAGATATTAATAGGCAGTTATATATACATGTAAACCAGGCTGAAAGTGACTGTAAGCAGGAATATATAAATACATAAATACTTATGGTAATATATACATGTAAACAGGAGTAATATAGTGACCAGTAACAGGATAAATAGATACTAATGGTAATATATACATGTAAACAGGAGTAATAGTGACCAGTAGCAGGATAAATAGATACTAATGGTAATATATACATGTAAACAGGAGTAATAGTGACCAGTAGCAGGATAAATAGATACTAATGGTAATATATCCATGTAAACAGGAGTAATAGTGACCAGTAACAGGATACATAGATACTAATGGTGATATATACATGTAAACAGGAGTAATAGTGACCAGTAACAGGATAAATAGATACTAATGGTGATATATACATGTAAACAGGAGTAATAGTGACCAGTAACAGGATAAATAGATACTAATGGTGATATATACATGTAAACAGGAGTAATAGTGACCAGTAACAGGATAAATAGATACTAATGGTGATATATACATGTAAACAGGAGTAATAGTGACCAGTAACAGGATAAATAGATACTAATGGTGATATATACATGTAAACAGGAGTAATAGTGACCAGTAACAGGATAAATAGATACTAATGGTGATATATACATGTAAACAGGAGTAATAGTGACCAGTAACAGGATAAATAGATACTAATGGTGATATATACATGTAAACAGGAGTAATAGTGACCAGTAACAGGATAAATAGATACTAATGGTAATATATACATGTAAACAGGAGTAATAGTGACCAGTAGCATTGTTTTAAGTGGCTAGTGATATATTTTACATCATTTCCCATCAATTCCCATTATTAAAGTGGCTGTTGTTGAGTCAGTGTGTTGGCAGCAGCCACTCAATGTTAGTGGTGGCTGTTTAACAGTCTGATGGCCTTGAGATACAAGCTGTTTTTCAGTCTCTCGGTCCCAGCTTTGATGCACCTGTACTGACCTCGCCTTCTGGATGATAGCGGGGTGAACAGGCATTGGCTCGGGTGGTTGTTGTCTTTGATGATCTTTATGGCCTTCCTGTGACATCGGGTGGTGTAGGTGTCCTGGAGGGCAGGTAGTTTGCCCCCGGTGATGCGTTGTGCAGACCTCACTGCCCTCTGGAGAGTCTTACGGTTGTGGGCGGAGCAGTTGCCGTACCAGGTGGTGATACAGCCCGACAGGATGCTCTCGTTTGTGCATCTGTAGAAGTTTTGTTTTTGATTCTTCAGCCTCCTTTGAAGACAAGCTGAATTTCTTCAGCCTCCTGAGGTTTCAGTTTGTCTGTGAGGCGCTGCTGCACCTTCTTCACTGACGCTGTCAGGGGGTGTTCCCTCTGAGTGGACCACAATCATCTCAGTTTGTTGACATTAAGTGTGACGTTATTTTCCTGACACCACACTCCGAGGGAACTTAAAAGCCTACCACTGTTGTATCCACTATTGTCGTGCATCGCAGTTGTGGGTGAACAGGGAGTACAGGAGAGGGCTCAGAACGCACCCTTGTGGGGCCCCAGTGTTGAGGATCAGCGGGGTGGAGATGTTGTTGCCTACCCTCACCACCTGGGGCGGCCCGTCAGGAAGTCCAGTACCCAGTTGCACAGGGTGGGGTCGAGACCCAGGGTCTCGAGCTTGATGATGAGCTTGGAAGGCACTATGGTGTTAAATGCCGAGCTGTAGTCGATGAACAGCATTCTCACATAGGTATTCCTCTTGTCCAGATGGGTTAGGGCAGTGTGCAGTGTGGTTGAGATTGCATCGTCTGTGGACCTATTTGGGCGGTAAGCAAATTGGAGTGGGTCTAGGGTGTCAGGTAGGGTGGAGGTGATATGGTCCTTGACTAGTCTCTCAAAGCACTTCATGATGACGGAAGTGAGTGCTACGGGCGGTAGTCGTTTAGCCCAGTTACCTTAGCTTTCTTGGGAACAGGAACAATGGTGGCCCTCTTGAAGCATGTGGGAACAGCAGACTGGTATAGGGATTGATTGAATATGTCCGTAAACACACCGGCCAGCTGGTCTGCGCATGCTCTGAGGGCGCGGCTGGGGATGCCGTCTGGGCCTGCAGCCTTGCGAGGGTTAACAAGTTTAAATGTCTTACTCACCTCGGCTGCAGTGAAGGAGAGACCGCATGTTTCCGTTGCAGGCCGTGTCAGTGGCACTGTATTGTCCTCAAAGCGGGCAAAAAGTTATTTAGTCTGCCTGGGAGCAAGACATCCTGGTCCGTGACTGGGCTGGATTTCATCTTGTAGTCCGTGATTGACTGTAGACCCTGCCACATGCCTCTTGTGTCTGAGCCGTTGAATTGAGATTCCACTTTGTCTCTGTACTGACGCTTAGCTTGTTTAATAGCCTTGCGGAGGGAATAGCTGCACTGTTTGTATTCAGTCATGTTGCCAGACACCTTGCCCTGATTAAAAGCAGTGGTTCGCGCTTTCAGTTTCACGCGAATGCTGCCATCAATCCACGGTTTCTGGTTAGGGAATGTTTTTATCGTTGCTATGGGAACGACATCTTCGACGCACGTTCTAATGAACTCGCACACACCGAATCAGCGTATTCGTCAATATTCCCATCTGACGCAATACGAAACATGTCATTGACAGTGACAGTGAAGATGCCTGCCAGCTGGTCTGCGCATGCTGTGAGAACGCATCCTGGAATATGGTCTGGTCCTGTGGCTGCGAGTGTTGACCAGAGATGGTGAGCTCATCGACGCTATCGGCGGAGCCCCGAAACATATTCCAGTCAGTGCGAGCAAAGCAGTCCTGCAACATAGCCTCTGATTTGGCGGAGCAATTCTCTACGGCACATATGTCAGAGTCAAGGCCCGCGGGCCACATCCGGCCCGCGAGAAGGTTTTTTACGGCCCCTGGGATGATCTTGATTTATTATTAGAACCGGCCCGCAGACCGCAGCAAGCCGGCAGCCCGCAGATCTTTTACACGCACCAATACTACATTTCCCACAATGCAACGGTGACGCACCGAGCAGTAGGCTGCTTCATTTCAATATTTATTGGCACAGCAGTTGTCAGCATCACAGTAAAATTAACTTTCAGATACCCATCAAAAATGGCAAAACGGAAGGTGGACACTGAGAACCGGGGTTTCAAACAAGGTGGGAGTCGGAGTATTTGTTCACGGAGGTAGCTGGAAAACCTGTGTGTCTTCTGTGTGGAGAAAGTGTGGCGGTACTGAAAGAGTATAATCTGAGACGACATTATGAAACGAAACACGCGGACAAAAACAAGAATATGGACATGGAACAAAGGCTACAAAAGGCAGAGGAATTAAAAACGAGGCCTCAAATCTCGACAGGCTCTGTTCAAAAAGCCAAATCACAAGGCCAGGCTGCTGTCAAGGCCAGTTTTATTTTGGCAGAAGAGATCGCTAAATCAGCCCGGCCATTTACGGAGGGGATTTCATCAAAAACTGCATGATTAAAGTTTGTGACGAAGTTTGCCCAGAAAAAAGGCAACTCTTTTTAAATGTGAGTCTGAGCAGAAACACCATTGCCGAGAGAGTAGACCAGTTGTCCATCAATCTAAAAGAGCAGCTTGTGAAAAGGAAAAGATTTCATTGCATATTCCTTGGCTGTGGATGAGAGCACCGACATTTCTGACATTGCCCAGTTGTCAATTTTCATCCGCGGAGTGGACTCCAGCCTAAGCGTGACAGAGGAGTTTTTGGTTTTACGTCCTATGCATGGCACAACTACGGGGCATGATTTGTATGAAGAGGTGTCAAGATGTGTAAATGAGATGGAGCTGCCTTGGGAAAACTCGTGGGTTTGACAACCGACGGAGCACCTGCGATGTGTGGACACAGGAGCGGACTGGTGGCGAAGATACGGGAAAAGATGCAAGAGGAAAACGCGACAGGTGAGCTGACAGCTTATCATTGTATCATACACCAGGAAGCGTTGTGCGGTAAAGCCTTGAAAATGGAGCATGTAATGAGCATCATCACGCGCACAGTTAACTTTATCAGAGCCAAGGTTTGAATCACCGCCAGTTCAAGGCATTTCTGACGGAGTTAGAAACGGAGCATGGTGATTTGCCTTATCACACAGAGGTGCGATGGCTAAGCCAGGAAAGGTGCTTCAAAGATGTTTCGAGCTTCGTGAGGAGATTTGTCTGTTCTTGGACAGCAAAGGGAAAGACACAACACAACTCCGAGACGAAATGTTTCTGTGTGAAATGGCTTTTCTGTGTGACATTACGAGTCATCTGAATGCAATGAACTTGCAGCTGCAGGGTCGGGATCGTGTCATCTCTGATATGTACAGTACAGTGAAGGCATTTAAAACCAAACTGACTCTGTGGGAGACGCAGATGCGGAAAGAAAATTTGAGCCACTTTCCCAGCTGCCAGACCATGAAAGAGAAGCTCTCTACCAGTGCGTTCCCTGAGCGCACAGTTGGCTGATAAAATAGGTATGCTTGCCGCTGACTTTCGACGCCGATTTGCTGACTTTGAAGCACAAAAAAGCAGGTTGGAACTGCTCGGTAACCCATTTGCTGTTGACGTGGAAAGCTCACCACCAAACCTCCAAATGGAGTTGATTGACCTCCAATGCAATGATGCACTGAGGGCAAAATATGCGGCAGTGGGTGCTGCGGAGTTCGCCCGTTTCCTCCCGACACAATGCCCCAGCTGCGCATCCAGGCTGCTCAAACGTTGTCTATGTTTGGCAGCACATACCTGTGTGAACAACTGTTTTCTTTGATGAACTTGAACAAAACATCACACAGAAGTCGACTTACTGCTGAACACCTCCACTCAATTCTGAGGATTTCCTCAGCTCAGAGCCTTACCCCGAACATTGATGAACTTGTGGAAAAGATGGGACACCACCAAGTATCACCCTCAACCTCAAACAAGTGAACATTACTGTGCAATCACATATTTAGAGTTTTTACTCAGTTCAAGTTTAAAAGTTAAAGTTTAATATTTGTTTTCACTGCATGTTACTTCTCCTTAAACAAAGTGTTGTTTTTGATTAATAGATTTTTGCACTTTATTTTATTGTATTTCAATCCAATTATATTTTAAAATATTTCAGTTGAGTGGATGATAGAAAATTGCTATTATTGTTTTTTTCTTTTGAAGTAAATTTAGCCCACTTTAGCTAAAATAGAAAATATAGGCTACTGATGGTGCCTTGAATACCGGTTTCTTTCATTTAATGTTCATGTTATGGGGATTTTTATATAAAGGAAATTTGTCTTTTGTGTCTGTTGAAAATTAAAGATTACTGACAGAGCCATAAGAAAATATTGCTTTATTTATCTGATCATATTGGAATATATTTGTTAGGTTTTCAGTAGGTTCAATTAGGTTCACTAGGCGTCATTTAAAAATTTTTCAATGAACATTCGAACAGTCCGGCCCTCGGCTTGTAGCTAAATTTTTATTTGGCCCTCCGTCCATTTGACTTTGACACCCCTGCTCTACGGAGTGTGTCACGGATACTTCCTGTTTGAGCTTCTGTATGTAAACAAGAAGCAGGAGTATAGAGACATAATCTGATTTGCCAAAGGGGACAAGAGATGGCCTTGTATGCTTGCATTTGGGTTGTGTTACAGTGGTCTAAGACTTTATCGCCCCTAGTGGTGAAGGAGATGTGTTGATAAAAGTGTCTTAGTGAGGCAGATTTTAAAATCGCAAGCAACAAGAAAAGCTCATGTCTCGGTGGACATGGTTTCCAGAGTAGATGCTCGAAGAGGATGGCTGATGTTTTATATGCTCCTAACCAGCTGTGCTATTTTGTTAGTTTTTAGTGTTGTTTTTCACATGTTTCTTTACTTATTTTGTACATAATGTTTCTGCTACCATCTCTTATGACCGAAAATAATTTCTGGACATCAGAAGAGAGATTACTCACCTCAAACTGGAAGAAGCTTTTTCCTTTAACGAGTCCGACGAGAATGATATACTGCTTCCCAGGAACAGGCCCAAATCCCTGTGCTTTGCGTGAAGAAAAGCCTTCTGAGAATTCGTAGGCAAGCGAGTAAACTCCCACTGCCATCCGTTTTATTGGCTAATGTGCAACCATTGGAAAATAAAATGAATGAAGATTATGCTATCAAAGGGACATTAACAACTGTAATATCTTATGTTTCACTGAGTCGTGGCTGAATGACGACACGGATAATATAGAGCTGGCGGGATTTTCCATGCACCGGCAGAACAGAGAAACTACGTCTGGTAAGACGAAGGGTGTGGGTGTGTGTCTATTTGTCAATAACAGCTGGTGCGCGATGTCTAAAATTAAAGAAGTATCAATGTATTGCTCGCCTGAGGTAGAGTACCTTATGATAAGTTGTAGACCACACTATCTACCAAGAGTTCTCATCTATATTATTTGTAGCCGTCTATTTACCACGACAGACCGATGCTGGCGCTAAGACCACACTCAATAAACTCTATAAGGCCATAAGCAAACAATAAAATGCTCATCCAGAAGCGACGCTCCAAGTGGCCGGGGACTTTAATGCAGGCAAACTTAAATCAGTTTTACCAAAATGTTACTAGCATGTCACATGTACAACCATAGGGGAAAAATGTTTACTCCACACACAGAGGTGCATACAAAGCTCCCCTAACCTCCATTTGGCAAATCTGACCATAATTCTATCCTCCTGATTCCTGCGTACAATCAAAACTAAAGCAGAAAGTACCAGTGACTCGCTCAATATGGAAGTGGTCAAATGACGCAGATGCTACTCTACAGGACTGTTTTGCTAGCACAGATGTAGCACAATATGTTCCGGGATTCATCCAATGGCATTGAGGCGTATACCACCTCTGTCAATAAGTGCATTGACGACGTCGTCCCCACAGTGACCATATGTACATATCTCAACCAGAAGCCATGGATTACAGGCAACATCCACATCATGCTAAAGGCTAGAGCTGCCGCTTTTAAGGAGCGGGATACTAATCCGGACATTTATAAGAAATCCTGCTATGGACCATCAAACAAGCAAAGTGTCAATACAGGATTAAGATTGAAAACTTTTACGGACTACAAAGGGAAACCCAGACCCAGAGTTGCCCAGTGACGCGAGCCTACCAGACTAGCTAAATGCCTTTTATGCTCGCTTTGAGGCAAGCAACACTGAAGCATGCACGAGAGCACCAGCTGTTCTGGATGACTGTGTGACAACATTCTTGGTAGCCGATGTGAGCAAGACCTTTTAAACAGGTCAACATTCACAAAGCCGCGGGGCCAGACGGATGACCAGGACGTGTACACAAAGCATGCACAGACCTACTGGCAAGTGTCTTCTCTGACATTTTCAAGCTCTCCCTGACCGAGTCTGTAATACCTACATGTTTCAAGCAGACCACCATAGTCTGTGTGCCCAAGGAAGCAAAAGTAACCTGCCTAAATGATTACCACCCCGTAGCACTCACGTAGGTAGTCATGAAGTGCTTTGAAAGGCTGGTAATGGTTCACATAAACACCATCATCCCGGACACCCTAGACCCACTCCAATTCGTATACCGCCCCAGCAGATCCACAGATGATGCAATCACAATCGCACTCCACACTGCCCTTTCCCACCTGGATAAAAGGAACACCTATGTGAGAATGCTGTTCCTTGACTTCTGCTCAGCGTTCAACACCACGAAGCTCATCACTAAGCTTAGGACCCTGGGACTAAACACCTCCCTCAGCAACTGGATCCTGGACTTTCTGATGGGCCGCCCCCAGGTGGTAAGGGTAGGCAACAACACGTCTGCCACACTGATACTCAACACTGGGGCCCCTCAGCGGTGTGTACTTAGTCCCCTCCTGTACTTCCTGCTCACCCACGACTGCATGGCCATGCACGACACCAACACCATCATTAAGTTTGCTGACGACACAACAGTAGGCCTGATCACTGACAACGATGAGACGGCCTATAGGGAGGAGGTCAGGGGACTGGCCGTGTGGTGCCAGGACAGCAACCTCTCCCTCAATGTGAGCAAGACAAAGGAGCTGATCGTTGACGACAGGAAAAGGTGGGCCGAACACGCCCCCATTAACATCAACAGGGCTGTAGTGGAGCGGGTCGAGAGTTTCAAGTTCCTTGGTGTCCACATCACCAATGAACTGTCGTGTTCCAAACACACTAAGACAGTTGTGAAGAGGGCACAACAAAATCTTTTCCCCCTCAGAAGACTGAAAAGATTTGGCATGGGTCCCCAGATCTTCAAAAAGTTCAACAGGTGCACCATAGAGAGCATCCTGACCGGTTGCATCACTGCCTGGTACGACAACTGCTCGGCATCTGACCGTAAGGCGCTACAGAGGATAGTGCTTATAGCCCAGTACATCACCTGCCATCCAGGACCTATATCAGATGGAATCCCATAAAATTGTCAGAGACTCCAGTCACCCAAGTCATTGATTGTTTTCTTTGCTACCACACGGCAAGCGGTACCGGAGCGCTAAGTCCAGAACCAAAAGGCCCCTTAACAGCTTCGACCCCCAAGCCATAAGACTGCTGAACAATTAATCAAATGGCCACCGGACTATTTACATTGCCCCCCCCCTCCATTTGTTTTGTACACTGCTGCTAATCGCTGTTTATTATCTATGCATAGTCACCACCCCTACCTACATGTACAAATTACCTCAACTAACCTGTACCCCCCGCACACTGACTCGGTACTGGTACCCCCTGTACAGTTGGAGTCGGAAGTTTTACATACACCTTAGCCAAAAACATTTAAACTCAGTTTTTCACAACTCCTGACATTTAATACGCGTAAAAATGCCCTGTCTTAGTTCAGTTAGGATCACCCATTTATATAAAGAATGTGAGATGTCAGAATAATAGTAGAGAGTGTGATTTATTTCATCACATTCCCAGTGGGCCAGAAGTTTACATACACTCAATTAGTATTTGGTAGCATTGCCTTTAAATTGTTTAACTTGGGTCAAACTTTTCGGGTAGCCTTCCACAAACTTCCCACAATAAGTTAGGTGAATTTTGTCCCATTCCTCCTGACAGAGCTGGTGTAACTGAGTCAGGTTTGTAGGCCTCCTTGCTTGCTTGCACAGGATTATTCAGTTCTGCCCACAAATGTTGTATAGGCTTGAGGTCAGGGCTTTGTGATGACCACTCCAATACTTTAAGCCATTTTGACACAAATTTGGAAGTATGCTTGGGGTCATTGTCCATTTGAAAGACCCATTTGCGACCAAGCTTTAACTTCCTGACTGATGTCTTGAGATGTTGCTTCAATATATCAACATGAATTTTCCTCCCTCATGATGGTATGTATTTTGTGAAGAGCACCAGTCCCTCCTGCAGCAAAGCACCCCCACAACATGATGCTGCCACCCCCGTGCTTCACGATTGGGATGGTGTTCTTCGGCTTGCAAGCATCCCCCTTTTTCCTCCAAACATAACGATGTTCATTATGGCCAAACACTTCTATTTTTGTTTCATCAGACCAGAGGACATTTCTCAAAAAAGTACAGTCTTTGTCCGCATGTGCAGTTGCAAACTTTAGTCTGGCTTTTTTATGGCGGTTTTAGAGCAGTGGCTTCTTCCTTGCTGAGCGGCCTTTCAGGATATGTCGATGTAGATACTTTTGTACCTGTTTCCTCCAGCATCTTCACAAGGTCCTTTGCTGTGGTTCTGGGATTGATTTGCACTTTTCACACCAAAGTACGTTCATCTCTAGGAGACAGAACGTGTCTCCTTCCTGAGCGGTAGGACGGCTGCGTGGTCCCATGGGGTTTATACTTGCGTACTGTTCTTTGTACAGATGAACGTGGAACCTTCAGGCGTTTGGAAATTGCTCCCAAGGATGAACCAGACTTGTGGAGGTCTACACTTTTTCTTTTGAGGTCTTGGCTGATTTATTTTGATTTTCCCATGATGTCAAGCAATGAGGCAGAGTTTGAATGTAGGCCTTGAAATACATGCACAGGTACACCTCCACTTGACTCAAATTATGTCAATCAGCCTATCAGAAGCTTCTAAAGCCATGACATAATGTTATGTATTTTTCCAAGCTGTTTAAAGGCACAGTCAACTTAGTGTATGTACACTTCTGACCCACTGGAATTATGATACAGTGAATTATAAGTTAAATAATCTGCCTGTAAAAAATTGTTGGAAAAATGACTTGTGTCATGCACAAAGTAGATGTCCTAACCGACTTGCCAAAACAATAGTTTGTTAACAAGACATTTGTGGAGTGGTTGAAAAACGAGTTTTAGTGGCTCCAACCTAAGTGTATGTAAACTTCGGACTTCAACTGTACATAGCCTCGTTATTGTTATTTTATTGTTACCTTTAATTATTGTTGACTTTAGTTTATTTGGTCAATATTTTCTTAACTCTTCTTGAACTGCACTGTTGGTTAAGGGCTTGCGTTTCACGGTAAGGTCTGCACTGTTGGTTAAGGGCTTGTGTTTCACGGTAAGGTCTACACTGTTGGTTAAGGGCTTGCGTTTCACGGTAAGGTCTACACTGTTGGTTAAGGGCTTGCGTTTCACGGTAAGGTCAACACTGTTGGTTAGGGCTTGCGTTTCACGCTAAGGTCTACACTGTTGGTTAAGGGCTTGCGTTTCACGGTAAGGTCTACACTGTTGGTTAAGGGCTTGCGTTTCACGGTAAGGTCTACACTGTTGGTTAAGGGCTTGCGTTTCACGGTAAGGTCTACACTGTTGGTTAAGGGCTTGCGTTTCACGGTAAGGTCAACACTGTTGGTTAAGGGCTTGCGTTTCACGGTAAGGTCTACACTGTTGGTTAAGGGCTTGCGTTTCACGGTAAGGTCTACACTGTTGGTTAAGGGCTTGCGTTTCACGGTAAGGTCTACACTGTTGGTTAAGGGCTTGCGTTTCACGGTAAGGTCTACACTGTTGGTTAAGGGCTTGCGTTTCACGGTAAGGTCTACACTGTTGGTTAAGGGCTTGCGTTTCACGGTAAGGTCTACACTGTTGGTTAAGGGCTTGCGTTTCACGGGAAGGTTGTTGCACTTGTTGTATTTGGCGCATGTAACAAATAATGTTTGATTTGATTCCTGCTCGTTCATAGCCTTGTACTTTTCATTAAGTGCCAGTTTGTTGTTGTTGTTGTCCTGAGGTGGAACATATACAGCAGTCATGACAACAGATGAAGACTCTCTCGGGAGGTAGATGGGTCGCCACTGGACCATCAGGTATTCCATCTGTTGTTGATGAAGAGACATATTCTTCCCCCTGCAGTTCCCTGAATCCGATGTCCTGAATTGAAAATCCCATTGAGGGTATCTTGTCCGAAAGCCATGTTTAAAAATACTGAGAATATTACAGTTACGAGAGTCCCGTTGGTAGCAAATCGGCGATCGGAGGTCATTCGTCTTATTATCAAGTGACAAATAGAATGGAGGGAAGTGGTGGCCAGTTTTCCCTTCACCTTAATCTCAACAGGACTTCAATCTCTTGTCACTTTCTAATTTGCATTTCTCTTGGGTAGCCCGAAGATTAGATCAGATGTAAATGAAAGTCGCAGCCGATCTGAGGTTCAAAAGTTTTTGAGGAAATGATAGCGGGTCTCAAGACGGCAGCCATGAAGTATGGCGCCATCATAGAAAGAATGGTCTAACACTAAACTGCTCCCCTGCATCCCTGTCTGAGAGCCAACACCAGAAACAGATGTTCCATTTTCCCCATGTTCATTCTTCATGAATCATTCCCAAGCCAGCGGAATCTCTTTCTCTCTCTCTCTCTCTCTCTCTCTCTCTCTCTCTCTCTCTCTCTCTCTCTCTCTCTCTCTCCTCTCTCTCCTCTCTCTCCTCTCTCTCTCTCTCTCTCTCTCTCTCTCTCTCTCTCTCTCTCTCTCCTCTCTCTCCTCTCTCTCCTCTCTCTCTCTCTCTCTCTCTCTCTCTCTCTCTCTCTCTCTCTCTCTCCTCTCTCTCTCTCCTCTCTCTCTCTCTCTCTCTCTCTCTCTCTCTCTCTCTCTCTCTCTCTCTCTCTCTCTCTGTCTCTCTGTCTCTCTCTTCTCTCCCTGTCTCTCTGTCTCTCTGTCTCTTACATTTACATTTAAGTCAAAGGTCAAAGTATCTTCTGCTATGCAGGCTATTGCCTCAAGGGTGGAGATTACCCAGAACTCTGTCACAAGTCCCAGAACTCTGCTGCAGTCATCATTACACAGATATAATGATCTCATCTTTCATTTATCTTTAGGTCACCTGTTGATGCTCCCTGAATAAACCTACAACTCTACCAGACATAGACATAACACAGACTTTATCATTGTCTTTTATCCTGTGTCTGTCCAGGGCTGTATTTTATAGTACAACATGTGCTGACCTATATTACTATATAAAAGCACTGTGGCTCTTCATCCTCTGTTAGTGGGGCAGCTGCCGGACGTGGACACAGGGGTGGGGTGCTGGGTAGAGGTGGGTGTTCCTCCCCTCTGGACAGACCTGAGTTGTAATGGCAGAGTAAAGAGCTTAAAATGGCACGGAAATTAACTTCCTGTCCCGCCATACACATATCTCATTACTTCCTGCTTTCCTCACATGGATCAGATGGCTGTCCCTGAAATCAGATCCCTGTTTCCCAGGGCCTTCATTTCCTCCTCTGTGTCCCCTCCTCCCTGCTCTTCCGCAGTGGCCTGATGGTTCAGATGAGGTAAGGGGAAGTTGTTTTCTGCCTTTACTTTCTATATAGACGAAAGGGATGTTTTTGATAACTTTGTCTCAACAATGCATCCTAGATTTTTTGTTTCTGTGTGGAAATCTATGTATGGTGTTTGAGTCTGGTGTGTGCGACCATCTGATGTGTGTGAGACTGTGTCTGTTGTGTGAGTCTGGTGTGTGAGACTGTGTCTGGTGTGTGTGAGACTGTGTATGTTGTGTGAGTCTGGTGTGTGTGAGACTGTGCCTGTTGTGTGAGTCTGGTGTGTGAGACTCTGTCTGTTGTGTGTGTCTGGTGTGTGTGAGACTGTGTCTGGTGTGTGTGACTGTCTGGTGTGTGTGACTGTCTGGTGTGTGTGAGTCTGGTGTGTGTGTGTGTGTCAGTCTGGTGTGTAAGACAGTCTGGTGTGTGAGAGTCTGGTGTGTGAGTCTGGTGTGTGTGAGACTGTGTCTGTTGTGTGTGAGACTGTGTCTGCTGTGTGAGTCTGGTGTGTGAGACTGTGTCTGTTGTGTGACTGTCTGGTGTGTATGAGTCTGGTGTGTGTCAGTCTGTTGTGTGAGTCTGTTGTGTGTGTGAGACTGTGTCTGTTGGTGTGTGAGTCTGGTGTGTGTGTGAGACTGTGTCTGTTGTGTGTGTGTCTGGTGTGTGTGTGAGACTGTGTCTGTTGGTGTGTGTGTCTGGTGTGTGTGTGAGACTGTGTCTGTTGTGTGTGTGTCTGGTGTGTGTGTGAGACTGTGTCTGTTGGTGTGTGTGTCTGGTGTGTGTGTGAGACTGTGTCTGTTGTGTGTGTGAGACTGTGTCTGTTGTGTGTGTGTCCATCAGGGTATGATGACGTCTGTGATGTCCTTTGTCCAGAATGTCTGACTGACGTTATTACCACACAAAGACTGTCTATTGTCAAGGTTCCCATTAGCCTGGCTACGACTGGGATCCCCCTAATGCTCTTTCCAGTGCTGCACATGCCTGATCCATGTGACTCTGTGTATGGTGAGTGTGTATACCTCTTTGTGTGTGTGTGACTGGTGGAAATATGCCTAATGAAGCCAGATGGGGAGATGGGATGAGTGTATGATAAAAGAACAATCCCCCCATTCTGTTGTGTGTCTCCCCCCAAGGCATCGCCTCACTTCCTGTTGCACAGTCACAGGAAGCAGGAAGTCGGCTCAATCAGAAATGACCTTTAAATTTCAACCACATTATAACGCAGGTATTCTGCAGTCCGGATTGAATCTAGCCTCTAGGATCCCAGCGACGCTAGTCAAGAGGAAGCAATGAAAGATGGATTCTATATTGTATCAATGTGATTCTAAAGATATTTATCCATTACATAGGATTGTGTAACCTAGTATAAAATGTGTACTGTATCCTAAAAGCTTAACATTTTCTCAATAATATAGAATGTTCTGTATAGCTCCATCGATTGCAATACATATTTAAAACTTTGAAATATGATCAATTTAAAGCCAAGAAATGTGTCTTCAGATAGGCTATGTATTACATAATGTGTATCCACGTTCACTTTGACGACTGTCGGAGGAAGTTGTCACATGTCTACTGAGGCTGAGGAAACAGTCATCTTGCTTTCATCCCCCCTTCCCCTCATCCCATTTCCCCTGTTTCCCCATCGCAGCGGACACTTCAAACGGGCGTGTGAGTTGAGGCTGCTGGGAGCAGAGGATTATGGGATAGCGTGGTGCTGATGAAGTCTGGTGGATCTGGGTCACAGATAAAAGCTGAGCAAACTGATGCAGAACTACTGCCACTTAACAACCCCTGGCCAACAGAACAGACTGGAACACTGTGGCTGCCAGGACAACTTTACTAGTTGTTTAATGTGCTGTAATGCCTTAGTTGGGTATCTATAATCATGATACATGATTATGGTACAATTTAAGTTGGATCCTAATTATGTTGTTAGTGACTGTATTGAATATTGTATCATTCTGCACTATTTTATTAACACAATTTATAAAGTTCCCTTAACTAAAATACATTTTTCCCATCTTACAAACCAAGCTGCTCGGTAGAAAAGACTCTAGACGGACAACGAGGGTTTAATGATTTCTGAACCTTTTATTTGAAACGTCAGTGTTCAAGGGAAAATAAAACAGCAATATAAATATTAGCATAACAAATAAGAGATTAGGGGGGTTTAAGAGTTTCATAAGAAAGATATCAGGCCACAGCACGGGAGAGGATTAATTCAGCAGCAGACGGACATACACACATATATAATATTTATAATAATTTGTTCATATGGACAGAGAGAGAGGCATTCCTGCACAAATTTGCGATATGAATCACAGAAAGAAAAAGTAAAGAGGTTACAGAAGGATAGAAACATTTTTTTCAATATACTTTTTTTTTTTTTGTTGGTTTCTTTACAGGGTGGTAAAATGGAGAGTGAAAATGAACACAAAAATGTGCGCAACACATATCACAAGTTAACTAGTCTATGGGTGTCACTGTTTACTCATCTTCTAAAGTTAGCAACTTTATTTATTTACACTGAAGAGTTAGTTAGTTGGCCTTCATGGTGTTTAGTTACTACATTGCAACACAAACTGTAGAAGAACATTTCAGAGATCTTTTTTTCTCGCAGCGGTTTTCATATTTTTCTTGAAAAACAAATGCAACACATTCCAGTAGTAAGCCGCGCCTTGTGGAGAGAGGACTTTTAGTTTGAAAATGCTGGACGTGGTCCGTACTATACAAACACCTGGCTCATACCACCGACAGGACCAGTGTTTATTTACAGTGGGGAAGAGCCTTCACTGGACCAGGGAGTGGAGGGCAGAGGCTTGAGGTTAGCTTTACCAGAGTGGATTTACACTGAGGGGATAGATACAGCGAGGAATGGAACTAGCGAACTCTGTCCCCGCTCCCTTCTTCTGAAGTGGTATCTCCTCTGTGACATGGAGAGATGCTTGGCTTGGCTCTGTCACCCTCTAACCTGGGTCAGTGCATTCGAGGAAGTTTAGGGGTGGACCTTGCCTATGTACATTCAGTGAGTAGAGCCAAGGTCGTTGCCCCCCTCCCAGTCAATCTAATGGTACCAACCCAGACGTCGCACCCCATCCCTTTCCACTCTCCCTTGAACCCTGCCTCCATGCTGCCTCTTCATGTGGTGGGAGCCTGACAGAAGGACGATAAAGTAAAGACTTCCTACTTATCTTCTAAACAACTCTTATGCTGCTGAGTCGTCAAAAAACATGTCTTATCACATCAAGAAATATAACTATCTGCACTTCAGGATACATAGCAAGGGGTGAACACTCAATCTGGAGCCTGGTGACCTAAGAAGTGTAACTTCTCAGCAATTTGTTGAAGATCTCTACTTGTGCCCTCCTCTGAAGGGCTTTTTACCCTACAGCTCATCTTTGCAGTATGAACAGTGCATCTCCTATGGTTGAAGTGGGATAGCCAGTGAGGGGAGGGGGCATAAGGGGACAGCAGGTGGTCTCTATGCCCATCTATGGTGTTCTAAAAAAGGGGCAGTGCCTACTATGTCACCAAGCCAGCCAATAGGGCTGATGATAGTACTATAACATGCCCCTCCCCCTCTGCCCTAGCACTCTAATAGGGTTCACGCTAAGGTCATAAAAAGCAAAATATTCTAATCTTACCATTTAACTAATGCTTACAAAATCATATTTAGGATTTTTCGCTACCACGTCAGATAAATGCTACAAAGTGCATTTATCAACCAGTATTTTTGGGAGAAGAGTTAAGGTGGTCGTCCTCTTTGCAACGCTTAAGCAATGCATTGTTGAATCTTCTAGAAGGTTTGTGGTTTGAAGCTATAGGAACATGCAGAGGAGTAGAATATTCCCAGTGGACACGATACCCTTGTGTTCCAAAGAGCTGTGGTGTAGGATCCTATGAGGCTGATCCTATATAGCGGTGGAGGCTCGACGCTCATGTCGGGATTTTCAAATTCAACTGAATGCCGCACAGATTGGTTTTAGGACTGCTATATAGGAATCTATACTATAGTCATCTACTATAGTCAACACTGATCTACTTTCCAACTCAGGAAAATAAACAATTACAAATCCAACATGAAACATCTTAGGGAACATGGTTAAAATATCAACCTGTGAATACGTCACTGGGTGAACCTTGTTACCCTAGCAAGGTTTTTACACTCAATCTGTTGTCTGAAGTGAATCCAAATTAATTGACCCCCCAACTCCAGTCTTCCTTACCAGGAAATACCATTAATACTTTGCTGTTGAGTAGAACAGAACACAGGCTTTCCAAAAACAACCGTTTCTAGCTAGCCTTCAGAAAGGAAACAAAAACAACCGTTTCTAGCTAGCCTTCAGAAAGGAAACAAAAACAACCGTTTCTATCTAGCCTTCAGAAAGGAAACAAAAACAACCGTTTCTATCTAGCCTTCAGAAAGGAAACAAAAACAACCGTTTCTAGCTAGCCTTCAGAAAGGAAACAAAAACAACCGTTTCTAGCTAGCCTTCAGAAAGGAAACAAAAACAACCGTTTCTATCTAGCCTTCAGAAAGGAAACAAAAACAACCGTTTCTATCTAGCCTTCAGAAAGGAAACAAAAACAACCGTTTCTATCTAGCCTTCAGAAAGAAAACAAAAACAACCGTTTCTAGCTAGCCTTCAGAAAGAAAACAAAAACAACAGTTTCTAGCTAGCCTTCAGAAAGAAAACAAAAATAAAATGTCCATGCGGTTTGCAAACCTTCAACCCTTTTCAGATTCAAGAGCCCAAAAACAAACATTCCCAAACCATCTCCATATTTTGTGTTATCATATGAGCGTGACCAATACAATTCCAACCATGGTTAGAGTAAACGCATTGTGTGGAAAAGTGGGGGTGAGCGAGGGTTGAATTCACAGGAGGTTGGTGGCACTTTAATTGGGGAGGACAGGCTTGTGGTAATGGCTGGAGAGGAATGGTATCAAACACATGGTTTCCATGTCTTTGATGCCATTCCATTCGCTCTGTTCCGGCCATTACGAGCATTCCTCCCCTCAACAGCCTCCTGTGGTTAAATTTAATTTCTCATCAGGTTGTTCTCTTCTCATCGTATACTCCATATCTATCCATTCATCGTTCGTCCTTCCACCCATCCTACTTCTTCTCCTTCTTGGTGGACTTCTTCTTGGAGGCGGGGGTCTGGGCAGCCTTGGGGGGTTCAGGCTGAGCCGAGGCCTCGGAGGGCTGGGCCTGCAGGGCCTGTTGTTGGGCTGCCATCTGCTGCTGCATCAGCATCTGCTGTTGCTGCTGCTGCTGCTGGGGGTTGGAGGTCAGGGTGGCCGTGCTGCCAGGGATGTAGACGTTCTGACGGTAGTCGGGCACGTGCTGCAGGGTGAACTGGGGACTGTAACGGGTGCTTAGACCCATGGTGCCTGGTCCCAGGGTGGCGGTCGCTTCGCTCACTTCTGGGGAGAAGAGGGGCAGAGCGGGGAGGAGGAGAGCAGAGAGGACATAGAACATATTAACAAGATGTTCTGACACGGCAGAGATGACTTGTATAATACATTGATTGTTCCCATTTGTTAGGATTTCAATGATCACTTCTATATGTTGCTTGGTAAACGTGTGTGTTTATGCAAAGCTAATTGGACTGAAGTGAATCGAGAGAGACTAAAATAATAAAGGCAGAGACCTTTTGTCAAGGTGGAGAAACTTGTGAATTCATGGTGTGCATGTGTGTGTGTTCATTTCTGAATGTATGTATGTGTGTGAGTGACCTAGCTGCTAGCTAATAATTCTCTCCCAGCCCAGAGCTACAGGGACACACACACATCCCGACCCCATTCCCTGCTCTCTGCCTCCACTACACGCACGCACGCTCACACACACACAAACGCAACCACACAAGCTAGTAGAATTAGACTACGGATAAAAGAAGCTGGGACAATAGCTGATTTGACATGGCTGTTTCTGCTACCCTAACTGACTGGGCTATCTGCTAACTGACTGGGCTAACTGACTGTGCTATCTGCTAACTAACTGGGCTATCTGCTAACTGACTGGGCTATCTGCTAACTGATTATTAATGCACTACCTGAAGCACCATCTGCCTTTGATAACATTCTAAACCCTCCGTTTCTAGTTAACATGACTCGTCTGGTAGCCTCTGTTTCTAGTTGTTAACATGACCCGCCTGGTCGCCTCCGTTTCTAGTTAACATGAGTCGTCTGGTAGCCTCTGTTTCTAGTTGTTAACATGACTCGTCTGGTAGCCTCCGTTTCTAGTTGTTAATATGACTCGTCTGGTAGCCTCCGTTTCTAGTTGTTAATAGGACTCGTCTGGTAGCCTCCATTTTTAGTTAACATGACTCGTCTGGTAGCCTCCGTTTCTAGTTGTTAATATGACTCGTCTGGTAGCCTCCGTTTCTAGTTGTTAATATGACTCGTCTGGTAGCCTCCGTTTCTTGTTGTTAATATGACTCGTCTGGGACCTCTGTTTCTTGTTGTTAATATGACTCGTCTGGTACCTCCGTTTCTTGTTGTTAATATGACTCGTCTGGTAGCCTCCGTTTCTAGTTGTTAATATGACTCGTCTGGTAGCCTCAGTTTCTAGTTGTTAATAGGACTCGTCTGGTAGCCTCCGTTTCTAGTTAACATGACTCATCTGGTAGCCTCTGTTTCTTGTTGTTAAGATGACTCGTCTGGGACTTCTGTTTCTAGTTGTTAATATGACTCGTCTGGGACCTCTGTTTCTTGTTGTTAATATGACTCGTCTGGTAGTCTCCGTTTCTAGTTGTTAATATAACTCGTCTGGTAGCTGTGTTTCTAGTTGTTAATATGACTCGTCTGGTAGCTGTGTTTCTAGTTGTTAATATGACTCGTCTGGTAGCCTCTGTTTCTAGTTGTTAATATAACTCGTCTGGTAGCTGTGTTTCTAGTTGTTAATGACTCGTCTGGTAGCCTCCGTTTCTTGTTGTTAATATGACTCGTCTGGGACCTCTGTTTCTTGTTGTTAATATAACTTGTCTGGTAGCCTCTGTTTCTTGTTGTTAATGACTCGTCTGCGACCTCTGTTTCTTGTTGTTAATATGACTCGTCTGGTAGCTGTGTTTCTAGTTGTTAATATGACTCGTCTGGGACCTCTGTTTCTTGTTGTTAATATGACTCGTCTGGTAGCTGTGTTTCTTGTTGTAATTAATATGACTCATCTGGTAGCTGTGTTTCTAGTTGTTAATATGACTCGTCTGGTAGCCTCCGTTTCTTGTTGTTAATATGACTCGTCTGGTAGCCTCCGTTTCTTGTTGTTAATATGACTCGTCTGGGACCTCTGTTTCTTGTTGTTAATATAACTTGTCTGGTAGCTGTGTTTCTTTTTGTTAATGACTCGTCTGCGACCTCTGTTTCTTGTTGTTAATATAACTCGTCTGGTAGCTGTGTTTCTTGTTGTTAATATGACTCGTCTGGGACCTCTGTTTCTTGTTGTTAATATGACTCGTCTGGTAGCTGTGTTTCTTGTTGTAATTAATATGACTCATCTGGTAGCTGTGTTTCTAGTTGTTAATATGACTCATCTGGTAGCTGTGTTTCTAGTTGTTAATATGACTCGTCTGGTACTTCTGTTTCTTGTTGTTAATATGACTCGTCTGGGACCTCTGTTTCTTGTTGTTAATATGACTCGTCTGGTAGCCTCTGTTTCTTGTTGTTAATATGACTCGTCTGGTAGCCTCTGTTTCTTGTTGTTAATATGACTCGTCTGGTAGCTGTGTTTCTTGTTGTTAATATGACTCGTCTGGTAGCCTCTGTTTCTTGTTGTTAATATGACTCGTCTGGGACCTCTGTTTCTTGTTGTTAATATGACTCGTCTGGTAGCCTCTGTTTCTTGTTGTTAATATGACTCGTCTGGTAGCCTCTGTTTCTTGTTGTTAATATGACTCGTCTGGTAGCCTCTGTTTCTTGTTGTTAATATGACTCGTCTGGTAGCCTCTGTTTCTTGTTGTTAATATGACTCGTCTGGTAGCTGTGTTTCTTGTTGTTAATATGACTCGTCTGGTAGCCTCTGTTTCTTGTTGTTAATATGACTCGTCTGGGACCTCTGTTTCTTGTTGTTAATATGACTCGTCTGGTAGCTCTGTTTCTTGTTGTTAATATGACTCGTCTGGTAGCCTCCGTTTCTAGTTGTTAATATGACTCGTCTGGTAGCCTCCGTTTCTTGTTGTTAATATGACTCGTCTGGGACCTCTGTTTCTTGTTGTTAATATGACTCGTCTGGTAGCTGTGTTTCTTGTTGTTAATATGACTCGTCTGGTAGCCTCTGTTTCTTGTTGTTAATATGACTCGTCTGGTAGCCTCTGTTTCTTGTTGTTAATATGACTCGTCTGGTAGCTGTGTTTCTAGTTGTTAATATGACTCGTCTGGGACCTCTGTTTCTTGTTGTTAATATGACTCGTCTGGTAGCCTGTTTCTTGTTGTTAATATGACTCGTCTGGTAGCTGTGTTTCTTGTTGTTAATATGACTCGTCTGGGACCTCTGTTTCTTGTTGTTAATATAACTCGTCTGGTAGCCTCTGTTTCTTGTTGTTAATATGACTCGTCTGGGACCTCTGTTTCTTGTTGTTAATATAACTCGTCTGGTACCTGTGTTTCTTGTTGTTAATATGACTCGTCTGGTACTGTGTTTCTAGTTGTTAATATGACTCGTCTGGGACCTCTGTTTCTTGTTGTTAATATGACTCGTCTGGTAGCCTCTGTTTCTTGTTGTTAATATGACTCGTCTGGTAGCCTCTGTTTCTTGTTGTTAATATGACTCGTCTAGTAGCCTCTGTTTCTTGTTGTTAATATTACTCGTCTGGTACCTCTGTTTCTTGTTGTTAATATGACTCGTCTGGTACCTCTGTTTCTTGTTGTTAATATGACTCGTCTGGGACGTCTGTTTCTTGTTGTTAATATGACTCGTCTGGTAGCCTCTGTTTCTTGTTGTTAATATGACTCGTCTGGTAGCCTCTTTCTTGTTGTTAATATGACTCGTCTGGTACATCTGTTTCTTGTTGTTAATATGACTCGTCTGGGACTTCTATTTCTTGTTGTTAATATGACTCGTCTGGTAGCCTCTGTTTCTTGTTGTTAATATGACTCGTCTGGTAGCCTCTGTTTCTTGTTGTTAATATGACTCGTCTGGTAGCCTCTGTTTCTTGTTGTTAATATGACTCGTCTGGGACTTCTGTTTCTTGTTGTTAATATGACTCGTCTGGGACCTCTGTTTCTTGTTGTTAATATGACTCGTCTGGTACCTCTGTTTCTTGTTGTTAATATGACTCGTCTGGGACCTCTGTTTCTTGTTGTTAATATGACTCGTCTGGGACCTCTGTTTCTTGTTGTTAATATGACTCGTCTGGTAGCCTCTGTTTCTTGTTGTTAATATGACTCGTCTGGTAGCCTCTGTTTCTTGTTGTTAATATGACTCGTCTGGTAGCCTCTGTTTCTTGTTGTTAATATGACTCGTCTGGGACCTCTGTTTCTTGTTGTTAATATAACTCGTCTGGTAGCCTCTGTTTCTTGTTGTTAATATGACTCGTCTGGGACCTCTGTTTCTTGTTGTTAATATGACTCGTCTGGTAGCTGTGTTTCTTGTTGTTAATATGACTCGTCTGGTAGCTGTGTTTCTAGTTGTTAATATGACTCGTCTGGGACCTCTGTTTCTTGTTGTTAATATGACTCGTCTGGTAGCCTCTGTTTCTTGTTGTTAATATGACTCGTCTGGTAGCCTCTGTTTCTTGTTGTTAATATGACTCGTCTGGGACCTCTGTTTCTTGTTGTTAACATGCCTCGTCTGGTAGCCTCTGTTTCTTGTTGTTAATATGACTCGTCTGGTAGCCTCTGTTTCTTGTTGTTAATATGACTCGTCTGGTAGCCTCTGTTTCTTGTTGTTAATATGACTCGTCTGGTAGCCTCTGTTTCTTGTTGTTAATATGACTCGTCTGGTAGCTGTGTTTCTTGTTGTTAATATGACTCGTCTGGTAGCCTCTGTTTCTTGTTGTTAATATAACTCGTCTGGTAGCCTCTGTTTCTTGTTGTTAATATAACTCGTCTGGTAGCCTCTGTTTCTTGTTGTTAATATAACTCGTCTGGTAGCCTCTGTTTCTTGTTGTTAATATGACTCGTCTGGTAGCCTCTGTTTCTTGTTGTTAATATAACTCGTCTGGTAGCCTCTGTTTCTTGTTGTTAATATAACTCGTCTGGTAGCCTCTGTTTCTTGTTGTTAATATAACTCGTCTGGTAGCCTCTGTTTCTTGTTGTTAATATGACTCGTCTGGTAGCCTCTTTCTTGTTGTTAATATGACTCGTCTGGTAGCTGTGTTTCTTGTTGTTAATATGACTCGTCTGGTAGCTGTGCCCTGGCTCTGTCTGAACCTGCACAGAGAGTGTTTCCTCTTTCTCACTGTCAGACACACTATCCAGCCAGAGTCATTCTATCATTCTCCTAATGGAAACCGTAAGATCACATCCGGGGTGTGTGAGCAGTGTCTTGGAGGGAGGGGTATATGTGTGTGCGTGGGAGGATTGATGTGTCAATGGTAGAAATAACAATGAAACAATGACAGAAGTCTATGTGCTAAGACTTCTTATTGAAATTTGTCTGTCTGTCTCTCTGTACAATGGGTCATGGACATCTTTATCAATGAGTCTGGCTTCATGCCCTCTAACATAACAGGAACAAACCATGACCCCTCCCTCCCTTCCCTTGTACCCCACCACATTGAGGGAGAGAGGGGGATAAAAACAAATGAAGATGGGGATGTGGTGATGGAAAGAGAGGGATAGAGAGTGGTAGAGGATTGGAATAAAGGATGGAGAGATGGGATAGAGAGATGAATGGAGAAGTGTTGGACTCACCGTTGGCGGCGGCCATCAGTGCTTGGAGCTGCTCGGCCTCGGTGGGGGGGTTGGGCCAGGGTCCGGTTCCCATGGCCATTTCAGGGGGGCCTCCAGCCCTGCAAGGACAGAGAGAGAGAGGACACATACGTCAACAACTGGCAGCCATTTTGGAACTGTAGTCTTTTGAGAGTGTTTTGTTGTGTTGCTGGTCCCTGGTGTGACGTTTGGTGGTTTATGATGTCAAGTCACAGCGTCTGATCATGAGTAGACACAGCCTGTGTGTACATCCGAAGATGATGTACAAACACACACACAGTCATGTGCACGCATGAGCACACACTTCAGTACATCCTCACTCTCTCTAGCATGTCCACTAGCACAGCACCATGTAGTAAATCGGATGAAACCTTAATGGCACCACATTAAAAAGGATCAGCTGGCTAAACACACAGAGACACACACAGAGACACACACACGTTGAACATTTCCATATGGGCAATGTTGATCTTCAAAGGGTTGTTTTTAGTCTGTAATCAGCATGTAGAGGAACAAAGGAAGGAGTAGATCTGCTCTCTAGAACGCTCACCTTCTTGCACACGCACATGCACACACACACACACAAACAAACATTTAGGTCAAATAGTTCTGCTAGTCCCGTCCTGTTTCACAAGACCTAACGGAGAAGGCCACTGATACTCTGCAGTTTGTTTTCTGGGTTCTTCAGTTCTGTATCTGACTGCCTGGGCTTTACAATGTCCCTGTTCTCTAACCTTCCCTACCCTGCCATATCTCACTGAGTCCTATAGGCATTAGGCACGGGCATTTCCTCGAAGCAGTCGACTGATGGTTTTCACCACACCAGTCTCTTCAGCAGCTGTTTGACGACCTAAATCAGTAGTTCATTAGCTCCAGGAGGTTGTGGGCAGTATTGGGGGTTACATAATCAGATGCCTTTTTACAGTTACTTTGTCAAACAACGCTACGTGTGCGTTACTTTCAGAATCATATCTCTACAGGGTGCATGTTTCTGTGACCTGGTCTCCACTTGTTTCCTCGTTTAGTTCTGGAGCGAACGGTAGTGCTGAGCAATTCCGTGACATTTAGGTTCTTTTTCGTTTTTTTAAAACAACTAATTGACCGACGTCAATTAAATTATTTGAATTCCATTTTGTTCGTATAATTTTTTTCTGTGAACTAAATGCACAGTTTCTTTAGAGATAAATCAGATCAAGTCCAAACTGGGCAATGTAGTTGGAAGTTGTAGTTTCCAACAGGCCAATATTCTACATAGTTTAGCACAGAAAACGTGGTAATTAACTACGCGACCATAATCCATTGCGCGCCTACTACTGTGTGGGGCAGACATGGAGAGGGATAGAGAGCAGTTGCTTCGCAAAGTATCTCTACCTAAAAATACATGATCTAAGTGATTGATAGTTGGTGTTCAGCAGTCATAAAAGCAGTCATAGAAGTATGCCTCATTTACTTTGCAATAAATAATAAGTAATAAAGTCATTGAATAAAACTAATGTAATATACACAGCAACTGAAGTATTTTATTAAAGTAAAGTATTGTGAATAAATGATGGTTAGTAAGTGATAAGTAGTAATGGACAGTCACTACTATCGTGGGACTTTTATTAATTGTTTCAGTCTGTGTTGTTACAGAATTCAACCCACATAATGCATAGTGCATTTCATGTTTGTACCGACCTTAAAAAGCACTAATCGCTCAGCACTAGCAAGCAAAGAAATGATATTTGGAGAAAAGCCATGACAGCTGCTTTCCATAGAAATGTATAGAGGGCACTCCTCTGACCTTTGCCATTGATCACTTCTGTGATATTTGCTTAGTTTATTTGGATCCCCATTAGCTTTTGCAGAAGTAGCAGCTACTCTTCCTGGGGTCCACAAGAAACACAAAACATGACAAGGAAAGTAAAGTGGCAAGTGTGCCCTCTATACATCTCTATAGGTCCGTGTACATGCAGTCTATAACCAGAATTGACGTCTCGGGAAAAAGATTTTGAATGAAAAGATAGGAAATCTGTACAGATGTTTGGCTTACAGTATATATGGCTAATTAAGCAGCCCATAGATAGTGCAGAACTTGTAGACTAGCACAGGGAAGCAGAGTCCCAGATGAAAGGAGGAACTAGTGATTAAACCTGAGTTAGACAGTAGTCTGACTTTGGTAGAGTGTGCGCGGTTCGCCTTGCTCCCTCCGACAGTCAAACAAACAATGAGATTTTTAAAAAATGTTCATGAAACTAGCGTAAAGTAATATAGCTTTTTTATGATTTTGTGTGGGACTCCATAGGGCGACGCACAAATGTAACAAGTAAATGTAATATGTAATGTAAGTAATGACACCACTAGTTGTAGGTAAAGGCTGTGCCCCTGTTTGAAGCCCCAGGGAGGAAAGAGAATGGCATGCGAGGGGTTAAAAAGGTCTCAGGTCCAGCTTCCTGACTTATACGAGCAGCAGTAAAAATAAGATGAATGCGTGTTATGGACTGCAGTTTAAAAAATAACTGAATGCCAATTAAAAACCCATTGGACAAAAGTACATGGAGCGGGTAGGATTTAGTTTATTATCTACTTCACTTGCTTTGGGAATGTTAACATATGTTTCCCATAACATACGTTTCCCATGCCAATAAAACCGTTACAGTAGAGAGCACTGGAGGCTGCTGAGGGAGGACGGCTCATAATAATGGCTTGAGCGGAGCCAATGGAATGGCATCAAACCATGTGAGGATAGAGATTGAGCATGTTTTTGTTCAAACAAGTGGGGCCAAAATGTTCTGCCAAATTTTCACCCACATTTAATTTTACGCCAAAAAATTACTGATGTGCCAAAGTGTGAGACAGTCTTACATGTTTGACCACGGCCAGCATCTCAAATGAGAACCAGACAAGGTTAAAGTGGGGTCAGTGGAGGCAGCTGGGAGGCCATTTTGATTAGTTTCCTTTGGTGGATTGGAGAGATGAGGAGGCCTTGTTTGTCGCTAATTAGCCTCTCCTTGCTTTATCCCTCCCTGCGGTCAGGACTATCACTCCCTGCGGTCAGGACTATCCCTCCCTGCGGTCAGGACTATCCCTCCCTGCGGTCAGGACTATCACTCCCTGCGGTCAGGACTATCCCTCCATGCGGTCAGGACTATCACTCCCTGCGGTCAGGACTATCCCTCCCTGCGGTCAGGACTATCACTCCCTGCGGTCAGGACTATCCCTCCCTGGGGTCAGGACTATCCCTCCCTGCGGTCAGGACTATCACTCCCTGCGGTCAGGACTATCACTCCCTGCGGTCAGGACTATCCTCCCTGCGGTCAAGACTATCCCTCCCTGCGGTCAGGACTATCCCTCCCTGCGGTCAGGACTATCACTCCCTGCGGTCAGGACTATCCCTCCCTGCGGTCAGGACTATCCCTCCCTGCGGTCAGGACTATCACTCCCTCCCTATCCCTCCCTGCGGTCAGGACTATCCCTCCCTGCGGTCAGGACTATCCCTCCCTGCGGTCAGGACTATCCTCCCTGCGGTCAGGACTATCACTCCCTGCGGTCAGGACTATCACTCCCTGCGGTCAAGACTATCCCTCCCTGCGGTCAGGACTATCACTCCCTGCGGTCAGGACTATCCCTCCTGCGGTCAGGACTATCCTCCCTGCGGCAGGACTATCACTCCCTGCGGTCAGGACTATCACTCCCTGCGGCAGGACTATCCTCCCTGCGGTCAGGACTATCACTCCCTGCGGTCAGGACTATCACTCCCTGCGGTCAGGACTATCCTCCCTGCGGCAGGGTATCACTCCCTGCGGCACTATCACTCCCCTGCGGCAGGAGTATCCTCCCTGCGGCAGGACTATCCTCCCTGCGGCAGGACTATCCTCCCTCAGGACTATCACTCCCTGCGGCAGGACTATCACTCCCTGCGGCAGGACTATCACTCCCTGCGGCAGGACTATCACTCCCTGCGGCAGGACTATCACTCCCTGCGGCAGGACTATCACTCCCTGCGGTCAGGACTATCACTCCCTGCGGTCAGGACTATCACTCCCTGCGGTCAGGACTATCACTCCCTGCGGTCAGGACTATCACTCCCTGCGGTCAGGACTATCACTCCCTGCGGTCAGGACTATCACTCCCTGCGGCAGGACTATCACTCCCTGCGGTCAGGACTATCACTCCCCTGCGGTCAGGACTATCCTCCCTGCGGTCAGGACTCCCTGCGGTCAGGACTATCACTCCCTGCGGTCAGGACTATCCCTCCCTGCGGTCAGGACTATCACTCCCTGCGGTCAGGACTATCACTCCCTGCGGTCAGGACTATCACTCCCTGCGGTCAGGACTATCACTCCCTGCGGTCAGGACTATCACTCCCTGCGGCAGGACTATCACTCCTGCAGTCAGGACTATCCCTCCCTGCGGCAGGACTATCACTCCCTGCGGTCAGGACTATCACTCCCTGCGGTCAGGACTATCCCTCCCTGCGGTCAGGACTATCACTCCCTGCGGTCAGGACTATCACTCCCTGCGGTCAGGACTATCACTCCCTGCGGTCAGGACTATCACTCCCTGCGGCAGGACTATCACTCCCTGCAGTCAGGACTATCCCTCCCTGCGGCAGGACTATCACTCCCTGCGGTCAGGACTATCACTCCCTGCGGTCAGGACTATCCCTCCCTGCGGTCAGGACTATCCCTCCCTGCGGTCAGGACTATCACTCCCTGCGGTCAGGACTATCACTCCCTGCGGTCAAGTCTATCTCTTCCTGTGGCTAAGACGATTACTATTCATGCTCAGAGGGATCATTCTCACTGGTCAGTAAGAGCTGCTACTGTAACCATGCATGAAATAACCCTCTTATCTATGAAGAGGCCTTCAAACTACTTCCTCGACTCTACTGTCCACTTCAACTATGGGTTACTCCTGTCC